>NC_061514.1:114046147-114071029 GCF_022539505.1 Lolium rigidum | reverse complement strand
TTGTCAAATAAAGTTTACTTTAATCGTCCCCCAAAAGAAAGTGACTATCTTGAATTATTGAGCAGATACGGGCGAGTATAGAAAGTTAAAAACTGCTTCTAGGTTACTATAATAAAGGTTAACATCACGGAAATCCTAGTAGCAAAAGACACAAGTCCAGTCCGGACGAAAGAATATTATAGTAAGTCTGCCGGCGGAGATAATCAGCTGAGACAGTAAGACGAGGATTATGATAGAGATGTCTGGTTTACCTTTCACTCACTTGCTATGCATGCACCCAATGGCCAATGCTTGGAGTTGTGCTACCCGTGAGTTTTTCCTGATTCCAACATAATTGTCGTCACCTGGATAAAATATGCTACAATCCAGGATCAATGGACAGGTGTTACTGCCAGGATCTGTACATACAAAATTAGCAAATCATACAAGAACGGGATACTGAAGGCCCTCAAATTCCTGGAGTAGAAAGATCACAAGTTTGACGAGAAGTCCACTGAAGCTGGCAGAATCTAATAATAACAAATGTTGAAATGTGCCTAACACTCTACAGCCTCATTTTTGACGTTTATCCACTCCACATAATTAACATAGCCGGACAGCATGAATGCCTCGCCGATGGGGGAGCACACAAAATCACTCACAGATTAAAGCTCAAGATTTCAGTTCCATAAAACCTGCCAGCCACTAAGCTCTCCAACTAAATAGTATTTACCAAAAGAGGCTAAACTATGGAATGGCCATGAATTTTGAGCTACTTCTGTGAGTTTCATCAGGACCAGCAGCATGCTGTGGAGGAGTCGATCAAATGTTTGCTGTCGCACCAACATCCTGTTTTGGCTCAGTGCGTGTGTAAGTGAAGCTTCGCGTCATTGGGGTTAATGTCTGACTCCCAAGAGTTACAGGTGTAGCTTGACTAGGTTTTCCCGCATCAGCAGAATCAGCAGCCTCCCGCTTCCACTGAAAATTCCGAGCATTACCTCTCAGTCCTAAACGACCGCGAATAGCCCCAGGAAATGTCGGTCTTGGGTATGCGGTTCTAATGAGCCTTGAAGCAAATGGTGATGCACGAGCACCACGGGACCAGCCAGCCACTTGAGGCACTTCGACAGAGCTTTTTCGAACAACCTGCAGCACATCAAAGTTAATTGCTGGAACAAATATGCAAGCAAATTCATGAAAAGTTCTTCCAATATACAAAGTTAATTGCTGGAACAAACATGCAAGCAAATTCATGAAACGTTCTTCCAATATCTTGCGGTCATGAATATTTCCACATGAACGCTTGAAGAGGCAAAATCTTTTGCAATTGATGAATATATATTTTTCACTGTCATATTTATCAATAGGCTTCAATCTCATGTATGTAACAACAGAAAATACTACGGAGTAATAAAGATACTGACAAAAAAATGGCCCAGCTAACGGAATTTTGTGTGAAGAAACATCTTTCAATTATAAGTTTCAAACACCAAACCTCTAGAGCAGCTCCATCATGAATAACAATAAAAAATTATCTACAAAACACTTCAAAAGAACTAAAAATTAGGTCCCTGCATTTACCTTCACAATGCGAGACATAAAAGATGTCCCGTTCAGGGTTAGTGCCTGCTCTGCTGAATCTTTTTGCAAGAACTCAATGTACGCTGAGCTGATTAGACAAAAAGAAAGAAAACCCGACTTAGTATATCTTCAAAAACAAATGACGATTTTCAGAATGTTCAGACAGGACTAAGAATTCTTACCCTGTTGGCTGACCAGTGACAGCATCAGAAACAATAAGGGTTTTTAGCACAGCCCCACACTTATTGAAATGACGAGAAAGAGCATCTTTAGTTGCACCAAAATGTACCTAAAATTCCAACAAAACAATCACTAGTAACAGAGAAACTCTTCTGATACATAACCAGAAGGGTACAAGGAAAAACAAATATACTTACATTGCTAACAAAGATAGTTCTAGAATCAGGGCTACTTTCGGGTTGGCCTGTAGCAGCTGAAGGAAAAAAAAAACATAAACTGCTTTAACAAAGTAGGGGGTAGAAGACAAAGCATTTAACTTGACAGGATAAAGTAAGTTGTATCACAATAAAGATGTTTAATAGAAAAACTCGTGCAGAAACTTTCGATTGAATAAAGGGCCTGTTGAATAATCAATGGCAGTTATTAGTTCCTGTTACTAGTGAAAGTCAATTTACTTGATTCCAAGCGCTACAAGAATCACCGGATATTAACAGGCTATATGTGTTTCCACAAGGACATTTTCTTTAGATGTTAAGGTAGTCAAACAAACAATGAGCAACCCATGCTACATACCAACTGATGAAGTCTTGGGTGCCTCCACCAATGAACTTGAATTCACTGAGTCCTGCAATATAATTTCAAAGAGGTTATTATAACATAATTAACAAATCAATCTAGAAAACGAAATTCTTGTACGACTGATGCGATGAAGAAGACACAAATGGAGAAACCAAAACTATAGAAATGATGTAGATCCATTGGGGAAGGATGGGAAAAAATGAGAACAGGGACTAGCCCCTGTTGATTTTTGTTTATAGAAGAGGCAACCCTGAGCACCATGGGGGTGTTCGGGATTCAAACCCTGGTGGGCTGGGCACGCACCCGCTGCCACAACCAACTGGTCGACGCCCAGTTCTCATCGAAAGGTTATTCGATATCAAGGTTGACCCTCGACGCGCCGCAGCCACTATTTTGACTCCTTTTATGCAATTATGAACGAAACTTTCTCGATTCCAATGCAACTTATCCTTTTGGAGTTGACGTAACAAACTACGCGAGCCTCCCGATGAAGCCAACAGAAATCCTATCCGAATACTAAAAATAAAAGGCAATTATAGCCAATAGGAAAATGTAAAAATGTCAATGCTACTTGCCTCCCAGCAGACTTAAGATATAATTTCATGTCAGTGTAAGTGCACTCTAACAAAATTATGAGATTAGATGTCCAACATGTAGCTAGAAAACCCCAGATTCTTTTTCCTGAGCTTTGTGACTTCTTTCGGACCTTTGTTCCTCCAACTGACACTGGTCTTTTCAAAGCTACATTACCATGCTGGGTAACGTGATACCAAACAAATTTAATAAAGGGTGCATGCGAGAAAATCATTTTTTAGGTGATAATCCCAAGCAATTATTCCATAGATAACACTTCTGTATAATCTAGCCATTCATGCACTTGGTACAGTTTTAAAAAAAGAATGAAATGCTTAGCCTTTAGAAACTTACTTTGGAATTATCGGCCATGTGTATATCTTTAGCATGTGCAACTGTCGCAATTGGTTTTCTTGAGCCAACATCTTTCTTCCCCATGAGCACTTGCTGCTCAAATGTGGCAGCATTTCTTGATGTTTCATGATTGGGAGGAGTCCGAGTATTACTGTAAGCAGATATATTTAGGACCTTTTCAGATGTTCTTGGTCCTGAACTAGCATGTGTGTCTTCGGCTATCTGCCTTCTGCTTCTTGCACCAGCAGCTCCTTCTGCCATATTGTACCCCGCTACTAATGACTCTTTGCCTTCACTAGGAGGCAATCTACTTCGGTAAGAATTCACACCATTATACCTAACTGCACCAGTGTCTTCATACCGATAAATATCACGTGCAGAATCAGCAGCTTTCTCTGTTTCCCGGTCATACATATGAGTATCACCGGCAACATACTGATTTCTTTCACGAAATTCTAAATGTTTTTCTGCTCGGGCTTCATCTATATGCTTGTATTCTCCATCTTCCGGATCTTGTTCTCTGAAATCGAATGTTTCTTCAGTATCAGTCAACAGAGGATTTCTACCCAATCTGTCAAAGACACTTTCAGAATTTCGGTCAAAGACACTTTCAGAATTTCTGTCAAAGACACTTGCAGAATTTCGGTCAAAGACACTTTCAGAATATCTGTCCTTGAGAACATCTTCAGCAGCCTCAGCTGCAGCTCTTAATGCTGCTGTGGCACCTGGTATTCTCACGTCAGACTTCAATTTCTGCAACCTGCCATTAACTGCTGAATCTGGTGCTACTGTAGACACGACAGAACGAAGTCGTTTGGAAGATGATTCCGATCTAGGGGTCACTGGCTGCATTCTGACAGCATCACGAACAGCAAACTGAAGAAGCCGGCGTGGTGCACTAATGACTTGCTGGGATGTTCTCTGGAAAGATTAAAAAAATATTACCACAAAAAATAAATTTAAAAAACTGCTTAAGAATTGAGGGGCCTTACAGTAGGTTCAGAAATCAAACACGATAGTGTTATAAATAAACAAAGATAGCACATATCTGTCATAAGTGAATTCAATCCAATTTTGAAAGTTTAGGGTGCCAAATCAGGTTTCATAGTTGAGGGTGAAACTGGACTTTCTTGAAAGTGCAGAGCTTCCAAAATAAGCTTTATAATGGAATGGATGATCAAATATATACAGATATATACTAACTTAATTCCAGATGACAACTAAAAGTGATTACCAGCAGCTAAATACAAATCATATAACAGGATTAGACAGATAAGCCAGGGTTTTAATAGTTTATAAAACATAAACAGTAAAAGTCAATATGTATGTCCAAATACATATAGCGCACAAGCAGGTATATGTTCCCTGTTATAACCTATTGACCAACAAAGGCAAGCAAAATGTTCTAGAGTTATAAGAATTTTTGTCAAATTCGGAAGTGCGACATCTAATAATAGGGTGCGGGCGCAACTAGTTGCAGAATATTCGCTCTCAATCAATTGGCAGATTTGTCTAGTATACTTTCAAGACTACAGGATAGCATATGTCAACATATTAATTTTATCAATATGCGACTACCTGATTCATGATATGACTTGCATATAGCATAAAAACAACAGAAAAGGCATAGCATGAACGTGGAGACGTTTTAAAAAATTAGAGCATGTAACTGGGGGAGCCTTAGAGACCTTGGCTGGCCGTGTGTCGTCCTCTCTGCCTCTCTTTCTCTGGTGATGCATGTCTGGTTCGCGGGGTCGTCTTACAGCCTCCAATCTAGGAGAGGTTTCTTCCTCTGCATGTGAAACAGGAGATACAACACTCCGAATCAGGGGAACAGCTTCTGAATGCACCCGGACCATTCCTCCCCACTCCCTCTTCTGCTGAACCCTCGCCGTTTTCTGGGTTTCGCCTTCAGGTTCACGGCTAGCCCGTGCATTGCTAGACGAATTATGTACCGGCAATCCTCTAGCAGCACCGCGAGTGTTTTTAGCGTCATCGTTGGTTGAGACAGCTTTGGGTTGCACATAAAGGTGCAAGTTTGAGGAGAGGTGATCCCACAACCTGCATAGACATTGATTCTCAGTACTGGTGGATAAACGGTGTCATAGAAAAAGGAAGTAGGATGGAAAGATTTGGATGCAAGAAAATAACCAGGATACGAATGCATCGTTGTCTTTGCCCAGAAACACCTTGAGCTCCGTTGCAGCCTCGTCCTTCCCTCTCCCATTTCTGACCAGCACCACGACATACTCCTGTCGCACAAAATTAAATGGTTAGATGCAGAACTTGTAAATTGAAGCCCCACTTAACGAAAATAAGCCTGCAGATCTGACAAAAAAGAACATGCAAAACAACCAAAACAAACTAACCCCCAAAGACAATACAGCCAACAGAAGCAAAGCAAATTGCCAAGCCATCGAAACTTTGCAAATACCTAAAACTGGACCAGACGGTTAAACTCAGCACCACTAACCAACAAGCCAGACTGCAATACTGGTTAGCTGATTCTTCACTCTCCCATTATTAAAATGAACAGATAGAGCTTAATCTGATCGGTTATAGTACTGCGAACACCATCTACTCCACCGCTGGAATGCAGCGCCTAAACTTTGCCGAAGAAAATTGAACGATTGCACAGTCCACACCAAAGTACCAAACTGCAGTACTGGTTAGCTAATTTTTCACCCTCCCATTATTAAAATGAACAGATGGTGCTTAATCTGATCGGATATAGTACTGCGAACACCGTCTACTCCACCGCTGGAATGCATCGCCTGAGCTTGGCCTAAGAAAATCGAAGGATTCCCCAATCCGCGAGACACATGAACCGCACCAAAAACCCCAATGCAGACGGCAGGGCGCCGTGGACGAGGCCTACAAACTAGCCGAATTCCGCCACGGCACGGACGATCCCGCGAAACCCGAACGTTCGGCTAACCTTATCCACTCCCCGCGCAGAACTAAATCGTGCGTATGTAACCGCTAGGGTTTTAGAGGGCGGATCGGGGGATCGGGCGGGGGAGGAGGTGGGAGAGTGATGGACGGGTGGATGGGGGGGGGGGGGGCACTGACCACGAGGGTGTCGTCGGTGTAATCCTCCATGAGGTCATTGAGCTTGTCCCTGATGCGCTCCCGCAGCGCCGCCACCCCGTCGGCGGTGAAGTTGGCCTTGAAGGTCCTCTCCCCGCCGGCCATCGGGGGCAACCCTAGATTCCCGCCCTCCCCGCTCCGGCAGTCGGGGCGTCGGGGCCGTGCCCCGCGTCGGCGGCCGCGCGCGCGGGTGCGGGACGGTGGGGGGGCGGCGGGGAGGGGGGCGGTGCGGCGGGCGGCAGGGGTTGGGCAGTGGGCAGGGGAGGGCAGAGTCGGGGTATGGAGTGCGTGTAGAGTTTAGCGGTGGGGCTTTCCTACTGAGCCCCGTCCCGTGCACCGCTTGCGTGCGTGCGTCTTGTGACAAGGAAGGAGCCAGGAGATGCGTTTCGGCGCGGTTGTGACTCTGCGACCCGTCGGTCGAACGTGCAAATTTCAACCGACTATACGGGCCAGGTGCTCAGCACCGCTTATGATGCCTAGTAGTTTATATATGGACTAGATTTAGATGTGCGCCTTGGCGCACGATCCCGTGGAGCTCATGCCAATGTTCACAATGATAAAAGTAGCTGCCAATATGAGAATAGATATTTCAGATTTTACTGGAAGCAATTTGATAGAATTTGGTATTTTGTTATCCTTCTCACTCAGACCCTTTTCGTCTCACACAAACATTCATTTTTTCCTTCTCACATGAGATTATGTATCTAAACATCCAAAAAAGTGATCAAAGGAAACAAATTAGATCCAAGGCTAAAATTTGCTAGGAATTGAATTGTAAGGAAGGTGATAAGTTGTTTGGGAAACATGAGTTGGAGCTCTTTTGCATCCCAACATGCATGCAGAAACGAAATATTGTATGCATCTGCAAATGAAAGTACACACCTTGATGTAGGCCGAAATACCTATAAGTTTCATCTAGATGGAGGGAAAGGGTGAGGGAATAAGGAATAGGGAGAGAGTGGAGAGGATTGGGAGGAAGAAAGGAGAAATATGGCCTGCGCAATAAGCATCATCGACGTAGACTCCTCTTATCCAACCGCTCAAGACGTAGAGGGGTGGTGCAAGCACTGACTCATGGTGCAAAAATTGTTCAGAGCACTTCAAACTCGTCCAAAATTATTCACAGACCGTTTTCCTCAATATAGCATCAGTGTAGGTTGAGAAGAGTCCAGAATTGTACGACTGAATTATACGGAAGACCTAAAGGGATAATAAAAATCAAAGAAGATTAGAACCTGGATACATCTGATATGCATGAAAGAACAGGAAAAATGCAAGTCTTCCTACTCTACTAAACTACTCTGCGAGTCTTGAGGATCATTTGCTCTACTGAATTTTGTTGGAATGTAAAAACTTTCGTATGGAAGCAACTTGAGAAGTACAATATTGTAAGAAAGAGATAGCAATTTGTTTTTTAGTCCCAGTTCCTTTCTACCTGAGTGCCTCTTATTTGTAGATTACTTATATGTCAGTAATGCTTTGCTCTGCATCTCCATGTTTATCAGCCTGTACCATGTGCAGTAAAAAGAAACTTCAAAATTGTGCAGCCATTTTTGAACCCCACTGAAGACCGAACCAGCGGAAACTAAACCACTAATTCTACACCCCTACCTTGCATACACTTATCCATAGGGCTGAGAGTAACGCCCAGGTGAGGTGGGGTTGGAAACATTCTATACAAAAATGAAGGGATCGAGGGACGATGACTGAAGCAAGTGGGAGGAGGCTTTGATACTTTGGTACTGGACAAAATCTCTTCAGCTTCTCTTCCCAGCATTGATCGGAGTGATGGAAGACAACATATACTTCTCATTGTTGTCAATCTACAGGGCCTAGGCACCACAACACAACTTCCACGGTGGCAGCCCGCTGCTTCTCTTTCACATCCATTCGCACAACATATTCATGGGCGCGTTGTGACCCATCCAATGCTAAAAATGAAACAATCATCTTATTAGCCACAAAATTAGTGTACATAGTTTCGCAAACCATCAAAATCAACTGTGTAGGCATAAACAAAAGGATCTGTTATGCATAAATTAAGTTAGCGACCACCAAGATCTTTGTGCTCAATTAACTTGCATATCAAACAATTAGTAGGCAAAAGAAATAGTCGAATTACCAATTTAGGTCCTAATATGGAAGAACAATATAGGCAAAATAAAAGGTTAATCTGTAGTGAATCCAAGAACTTTTTCATATTTTCCCAACGGAACGATCAATTGAGTGAAACCCTGCCTGGAGTTTTGAGTGAAACCCGGCACCTTCCTTTTGTAATTAAAATCATAGAGAATAAATCAAATGCCAACAGATGAAGCTCCCTTGTTTTCAAAGCCATAATTAATTATATCAGGACACAACCAAGTGAAGTGAAATCCATGCTAGGAATACTGAAACAACAGTTGACAAAAGTAAAATTAAGCTTTTTTTCCATGCAGACAAGCATAATAATAAGAAAAAATGATGGAAGCCCAAATCGCTTATACTTTTTTCAGCTGTTGATATCTGAACACGGTAGAAAAAAATTTCTCACAGATTCAGTATGGCTCTAATGCAATTTGTCCAGCCCTAAGGTTTACACGGAGAAAAACAGAGTTTACCATCTATTTGACCTGGTTAAAGCAAGATGATTCTTGACCTGGATTAAGAAATTGAAAGTTGTAACACAGAGAAGAGTCCCAGGTGGTTGCAGCGGGGGCTTACCGAATGCTGCATTTTATCATGTTCTCTGTATGAGCTGCCTCTACCGCTGTCGCAACACCGCCTGCTAGAAATGATTCATATCAAGTATACAAAATACCGCATGATAATATCAAATCCTTTCTTTGTTTATGTCCATGACATGCCCTAGATGAAAAAAATGTGGTACCTTGAGTGATGTGAAGGAGGCATCAGTGATGTTGCGGCTGAGTTCGATTACGGAGTGGAGGTCGTGTGGGCTGGAGCAGCACTATGACACGGTGTAGCCTCTTGTACCAAGTTTGGTCGGCCGCACAACGCCTGAGATGGATGATGGCTCGTGCTGTAGTTGACTTGCCATCTAGAAGAAAATTGTAGGTGGTTTGAAATAATTAGTTCTGGCATGACTGCCCTTTCTTTAACAGCCCCATGAAGAAACTTCTTTTTATATAGAAAATCAAGACATCACACTAAACTAATTTGACCATATATACAGGAACAAACGTAAATTATGTGGGGGCATCAGTAGCCATACTAATATAGCAAGGATCCACAATTAGTTGTTAGTTAATGACTAATAAACAGGCAGAGTGTCGCACTAAATTGATTCAGAAAGACATGCATCGTACTGCAGCAGCTAACAGATATGGACTCGAAAATCTATTCAAACCTAATTATCTAAACATCAGGTCAAGCACCCAGGGAGGTTCATTTTGAGTCCATGCAAATAAAAAAGCAAGAGAGAAATAAAGGCATCAGCTTGTGTCCAAATAAAATTGCATACAAACCTGGGCATTTGGTGTTCTATTATCAAGGCATGTGTAACCCGTGGAATTTGATAAATTGCAAACTCAAGAAAATATAGATAGATACAACACATTATGATAGCACATTTTCTTAGTTTCGTATACATTTGTAAACATCGATGATAAGCAACCATTAAATGAATACTAAATAGTATGTTTTTTATTTTACTGGATACTGGGAGGAATTATCAATTGACGAAAAACAGCACATGACACATCACGTGTCTTGCATCAGTTTGTCGTTTACCTGTCCAGGGTCATGCAAGAAGGGGTGACAATTTGTAACCTGTAGCAAGGAAATAAAAGAAGTTTGATTTCCTTCAAAAGTTGTACCTGGAATTACACGATATCAGACACTAATATCATATTAGAAACTGGGTAGTCCTAAATGGTCTAGAAAGAGTGCACTATGACCCAAAGCAAATACCGGCTAACTGGCTGACTATAAAGAAAGGAAAGGCCACATATTAAAAAAAAAAATATAGCAAGAAGATTCTCAACGTTTAACTATAAATGGATCCATTCCAGCCATGAGTATCACTCCAGGTTATATCTAAATGTAACAGAAATATCATGAAAGTGTTTAGTAGAAAAGCTATAAAATTCGAGTGATAAGGAAAAGCCTAGGAATACGTATGATAATACCATTTTTTGCTTTATGGCATAAAAAATTTGGAAGTATGACACCGGCATCTTAACATGGCTAAAATATGTGTTCTTTTTAAAATATTCTAAGATTTTCAAATTCGTTCGAGCTTATATCCATATGTGCATGGATGAGATTATTAGTTTCTAATTCACAGAAGCATCATCATGAAATCATTCTAAATGGATATATACGTATGACTTGTAAACAAAAAAAATATAACTTTTATTCTCATGTGGTTGCTAGTACTGTAGCAAAGTGTTAGAATCCAACGGAAGTGGCAGCACAAATGGAACATTTGAGCCTGCATGCCATGATGATCAGGTAGGCACTACTTCTTTAGTGATATTTTAACAAACTAAGCGCTTTTAAGTAACCAATGGTACCCAATTAAAAGGTAGAAAAAAACCCTTTAACACCCCACATATAGGAACACCATACATATGCAGCTTTAACATCCTCCCATCCATTTATGTTCATATTGAATAAGCTCATTTTTCAGTTATAATTCATACCATGAACCATGTACCTGATTCATAAAAAGGGGAAGCACACAATCTTTAGTAGTTTCTGAATATTCATGCTAAATAAGCTCATTTTTCAGTTATAAGTATGCGAAGATACATGGCAACATTTACACGAATAATTTCAGTATATAGCAATAAGATAGTAGATATCATGCAGCAGTAGAAGAATCCGAGTAGACAGATTGGAACCGAGTGGAACGAGCTTACTGTTGCTCAAGGTTGTTATCACCGAACGCTTACGGCACCATGCCCTGTGCCTTCCCCAGCAGCAAGCAGGCCGTGAGTTGGTAACGCCACTCCTTGCCTCCGTGAAGTCATCCATCTCGCAACAAACCTGTACAAAATTCACAACACGTACTGGTTTTAAATTCTAAACATTGTTGGAGAAACCCTATAGTCGCAACCTGAGCTATTTGAATACAAAGGCTGAATCTGTACAAAACTGACAGCAGCAAGGTTTATAACTGAGAATCACTATCTCCAATGAGACAAATAAATTCTGGGGTTTTGAGTTAGTTCGCTGCAAATCCTCTAATATCAATAGTGGAGGATGTTTACTAAAAATTCACATACGCGCTAGTTGCAATGTTACAAAATTGCCAAGAAAACTGCATTGAGTTTGTCTATAGTTATGATTACCGTTGGAAGTGTTTTGTCTGCACGGTTCAATGTTTGATGGAGAGGTATTTAATAAATATATGTCTTCCAAATCTAGTAATAATGAATCAAAGAGTCATTCATAAAATTCCAGTAGGAAGATCAAGAAAATAAATGCACCTTGAGAACCTGGAATGGTACAAGCCAATATTCCATTCCACGATCTCTCTGGTACTCAGATTACTGGGTTCTGAGAACTGAATGAGATATTTTTTGCAGCCTCTGTTACACAACAAAGGACTGGTACTCTATGTTGATGGTGCTTCTGGGCTCATATTTCATACCACGGTATCTCCATTACCTAGATGGCTGGCTTCTGGGACAGTTAGCAGGATTATCTCATCAAGGTAGACATCAACGAAATTTAAGGAGCACTCACACTAATTATACAGAAAGGAATTCTGATTCAGTTAAGTTACAAAAACTAACCGAAAGGAGGAGCTCATATGACCTTGGAACTGGGATCCAGCTTCAAAGATAGCCTATCAATGCCAGTGAAGAGAAAAATAATCCTTGCCTTATAGGACAGTAATTTCATCCGAAACAGAAGGAAACCCTGAAAACCACATGCCAGTCATATTGTAAAACTAATCATTTCCTTTCAGAGATGTACATTCACCAACAATTTGCTCACTTGTTTCTGAATTTTGTATTCACCACCGCATGCCAGTCACCCTGTGAGTTTTGGCTTGGGGTGTGAACCCCCTTCTTCCGCTTGTAAACATGTTGCAACACACTATGTTGAACACCTACAAAAATGGATGATATGCAAGCAACAAATAAAGAGTGATCAAATATCAATTTATTTTACTGGATACATAAAAGAATTGCCAGTTGATGAAGAGCAGAACACAATAAAGCATGTATTTCAAACCAAACGGCAAAATTAGAGGAATACACTACATAAGAGTGCCTAAAGTAGAGAAATATATTACGCATAGGTACAAATACATGGTTTTAAGATAGCATTAGTTAGACACATTGAGGGGTCCCATTTGGTTCGAAGTAGAGCTAGCTGTTCCATATGTACATATGTAGTCTAAGAAAAAACATCAAACACGGAGTGACACAATGATCACAGACTACCTAGAATGGAACAACAGATGTAGCTAGCATAGAAGGATATTTTTAACTCAAAAAGCATTAGAAAAAACTTAGCCAGCTTAGTTTAAAGTAGAGGGAGACCAACAACATAAATGTATATCTCCAAATATTATTAAAAAATGGTCATTGAGCATTGGACGGCACTTACTCAAGTATTCAGGTAGGAAAATCAAATAGTGTGTACAATTGTATACAGAACCATCAGGTATGGCTACGGCCTGGTATTATCAGTTATCTTACTTAAATTTTTGGTAAAACCATCTTAAACCTTATAGTACAACAAACAAAACTACTCCTTTGTAAATTGAGCATATGCAAGCAAAATTTATGGTAAATGCAACATAGTATTCGAAAACACTTGGGGCAGGAAGTACCAAGAGCATATGCCTGATTATTTCCATGTGAATATGTGATGGTAGTCGCCTCTCCATGGCAGACGATTTGCTTTCACCCATTGTTTCCAAGTGATGGTAGTGACCTCTTCAGCTCTTCCCGTCTAATTTCATTTCCGTGTTAACATGACTGTTGGAAAAATGACAGACACAGGTAGAAGGTCATACTAATCAACACGACAATCGTTGGAACAAAGAATGCTATAGCCTCATAAAGAATTCTTATTTATAGATGATTTCAGTCACAACAGCCATAGAGAAACTGAAAGCATGAAACCAAGGCAACTTGTATATTCAGATTTGCAATGATGTTGGAAGATTTAATAGAGATGAAATCTAAACTCCTCTCTGAAAAGCATCTGGGTAAGTAACTGATGGACAGAAAAACATAGCAATGTCCTGCGGCAACAATGCCCCTGAAACAAACAAAATCATAGCTGACGAAAAACAACATTTTAAGCATCCATACATTTGGTCAAATAGCAGGATGCCACGAAAAATATAGTTACCGAAATAGGGCATAAAAAGATTATGTAATGCAGAAGGAACACAAAGAGCATGTAGCATAGGATGACAGTAAAGAGAGGAAAGGAGGCAAAGAAAAGCAATGTAATAGCAGGATTCTTGGCACTAAGCTATAAATGAATTCGATTCAATTTGACCTGTAGTAATAGGCACGAAAAATGTAAATATTGCATTAGGTAATTTAAACCAATAATTTGCTCCAAGCAACCACACCTGGAATACAGAGACAAACAACCCTATATTAATTTGGTGCCTACTTTTCAGACACATGAAGAAGAATAATACTTGAGACCATGCGAGAGGAAGATCGACAAGCCAAACTGAAAATAAACAGCAACCATAGTGTAATTTTTTAAACATGGTAGAAAGAAATAAACCAACAAACAAATGTTTTATCTGCCAGCTTATAAACTATTTGAGGTATCCTAATCATAGATGCTGTAAATTAACTAATACATAGCAAGAACATTTTAATTTTCTGCATAGTACGATCGTACAGCCTGATAGCACATAAGCCAAGTAGTACTAAAGTATAGCTCTATAGGTGCAAACACAAAACATGCACTACTACTTACTTGGGGAATGTGTAACATCATATAAATAGAACTCTATGGTCACGTACCTCATCAATTTCTTTTCTTTTCCGAACACTTCTTGGGAATCATACAAGTACAGGAGACTGCTTTTTATGCAAAACCCCCAAGCACAAAGCAACTGCACCAAGTCGGATAACTCTTTGGCGAAACAGTCCTATGATCAGTAGGAGGTTTCTTTTCCACCTGAAACAAAAGGTAAGCAGCCACAAGAAACAAATTAGCGAGGCAGTATGATGCAACACCAAGTATAGCATTTTTATGCAACCTTTATTTTATTTTTATCGACAATTAGAGCTAAGCCACTGAAATGCAAAAATATTGACAAACTGCTAGCAATTCTATCTCAAGGTTACTAAAGCAATGAAATTTGAGAGCTAGAAGAATGAATGGAATCAACACTGCAGTAAAGCTTCCACCAGTCTCTTATTAAGTTAATGAGGAAAGAAAGCAGAGAACTTACTATACAAGACAGCAGATCCTCGTTGTCGCAAGAACTTAAGGTACAGGTCCAAACTGCCGTGAGTTTCTAGAAGAATAAATATTGTCACATGCAAAGAAAAGTGACATTTTGGTACCTACAATTATATAACATTAAAAGTAAGAGAACTTTCTGCTCAAATTAAGAGCATTCAAGAAGAAAATGTCCATAACAAAAGGAACTCAAGACTGAACAAAGCATGGAAATTGTCATGTTCCAAACTTTCACCTACACTAAAACTGGAGCAAACAAACAAAACAATTAACTCTGCCACATTGAACAAGATGATTTCTTTCCTCTTAGTCATCATCTCAAGGATAAGTGCATATTCTGCTAGACTAATAATGCAGGTGTCTGTTAGCTCGTAAACTGAACTCTGTACCAACCTAAGAAATACCGAGACATAAAAAATAAAACGAACAAGTAAAGCACCATACCAAATAGAAAAATACATGTACATATGGCAAGGCCACCACGGACGAAGGAACTACTGGATCAATGAAGCTTATCTGTAAAGATGGTTTTTTAGAACATACGTACACCAATACAGATTCCAGATCAGACCTGCTAATGCATGGAAGTGAAAAGGCAGGAGTAAGTGGTTCATTAAGTAAAACCTACATGCATAAACAAAAGAAAACATCTGAACATATACATTCTTTGCAAAAGTATTCCACGGTAGAAACTTTGTGAAGCATAACGAATATCATCATTTCACCTGCGGAGTTGGCCAACCCGATTTTGGCAGCGCGAGAAGTTGGAGGAGGTGGCTGTGCCGCACGCCCTTGAGCCATTTCCTGGTTGCCTCCTTCTCCCTTGCGTAGAGGAGACGGAGCTTGGCCAGCAATGACGTCGAATGGTAGGATCCTAAAAGAAACATAGTTAGTTCAGTTCTTGTCAAATGCAAATATGTGCATTGCACAAGCAGAACCCATATTTCCAAACCTATTGCAAACATCTAGACCTACAATTCGAGTTAAGTCGCTGATTGGGACCATATTTCACAAAAAAGAAATTACTGAGTAAACAATGGAGCAAAGATAAGACATATTTTCCTTGCAGGATTTTTATCAAACACCTTCTACGCATCAATAAACCAAAACCTGCACAAACATAGATGAGGATCTATATATGGGGATCAGAGAGAGGGGGAGAGGGAGACAAAGAGGAGGGGAGAAGGGGTATGGGCCTGCTCATCATCCTCGCAGCAGCAGGTCGAGCTGGGGGCGAGCAGGGAGGGGCACAGTGGATCAGGCCCTGCTGCCTTCTTCTGCTCCGGCCAAGGGGAAAAGGAGGGGTGGAGGAGAGGGAGCCTGGCCGGCTGCCGCGCGAGCTCCCGCGCGCCCTCCCGCGTGCCCTCCCGCACGCCCTCCCACACGCCATCAGCGACACCATTCCCGTACGCCTCCGCCGGCTGCACTGCTCCGGGGGCAAGCGCCAGGAGAGGAGATCAAGGAGAGAGAGGGACGTGTTGATGGAGAGGGAGAGCCGGGGAGGAAGACCAGCAGCGTGATGGGGATTGGCTAGGGTTTGAGAAGCATGGGAGGAGAGTGGGGGAGAAGCTCGGGAGGGGATTGGGGGAGATGGCTTTTTTTGTCTCACAGGGGGAGGGGATACTTTTGTCTTGCCCAACCATGCCTGACTGAAACCAATCTCACCCTCAGTCACCGACAGGTGGGCCCGGACGATGGTGGAGCCCACCAGCAGCCTGAGGCGGGTAGCACATGGCCATTGCATGGCTTTATCTAGTGGGAGGAGAGGCAACAACGAACGGACCAGATGCAGTAGATGGAGAGATCTGACGGTCCAGAATCAAGAATCGCTGTGAGGAGGCCATGGGGGTGCAGCAATTATACCTTTAGATGCATATAAATTGGTAATTATACGACTAGTCCATTGTATCACTATCAGCTAGAATCGTTTGGACATGGGTTTTGCGAACTAGTGAACTACTCACTCCCGTTCGGATCACTGCCACACTTTTTTTTTTTGAACATAAAATCACTCTATTACGCAAACAGCAGGCCGCCTCATTAAAAACCTCCCAGCCCCCTTAGTTACCCTGGAAGGAAAAGAGTGCGTCTGGAACCTGCTGCCGCCAATCAAATAATAGTTACATCGTTTATGAGCATCGGCAAGATAAAACTAGGAGGCTCTACTAGCCAATTACGAGAATTTTTATCGCGAAGCGGACTTTCGCTATCTCGTGGGCTACCTCATTTGCTTCTCTTGGACGGTGTCTATCTTGAATTTTATCAATAAACGAGGCCAAATCGACACAATCTGCAAATATTGCTGATTCTTTGCCCCACCAAGCTTCATCACCATTGCACGCATTTACGGTTTCCGGAGAATCGGATTCCATAATCACATTGTCGCCACCATAACGGTTAGCCGGAGCTAGTCCCTCTCTCATTGCCGAGCTTCAGCGAGATGCCGTCGAAGAAAGGTTGGGATAATAAGTGCTCGAAGCCGCCATGAATTTACCTTGGACATCACGAATAACGTGCCGCAGTTGCTCCGGCTCGATCATCGCAATGAAAGGAGGCATCCACGTTTACTTTGATGCTGTCTAGCCTCAAGCTTCTCCCACCGATGAACCCCGCACGGTGGTTTTGCTACTGCTTTCGCTGCATTGGAGACAATTGAGAGAATAGACATCTTGCATTGAAGGGTCGGGGGCACCTCCTCACCATGCGTACGGCGACGACGGATCCACCAGAGGTACCAACACGAAGCCCCTACAAGTTCCTTAAAACCCATATTATTAAACCCCGGAACAGAAGAATTCGAGTCACGTATGAGATATTCGAGGATAGCCGAGCCGGACCTGGTCGGACGACAAAGCTTCATCAATGCAATCAATGACGCCCAAAGAGGTCCAAAGCTCTCTTGTCGTATGACATTGGAAGAGGAGATGAGCCATGTCCTCAGGTCCACGCATGCGAATCGGACCTTGTCCGGACGTACCAATATGACGGTTCACCAATATTGACTTCGGGGAATAATACCATGTAAGGCCCTCCACATAAAGATCTTAATCTTACCGGGCAATTTTAAAGACCATAGTGCTTTCCGGACCGGGTTCGAGCGAGAATGTCCAGGGAGAGCAAGTTGACCCGCCCGAACACCGAAGGCGTGACGCCACCGAAGATGGTATCCGATCCGACCGAATATCGGCCATTTTTGTTATACTTGCCAAGCAATAAAATCATCAAAACCATGGTGATTCAATGGAATTTCCCGAATACGAGTGACATCAATGTCAAAGAATAGAGATTTTAGGAGCTCGATATCCCAGTTTCCAGTCGCCGGATCAATCAAATCTGCAACTTTAGTATAAACCCCTCTCCCACGTGGGGTAATGATCTTACGATCATCACTAGAGGGTATCCACGGATCCGTGTAGATGTTGACTTTTTCGCCATTGCCAATTCTCCAAATATAGCCTCTTTTGAAAGTAGAGATCCCCGCCACAATACTCTGCCAGGTGAAAGAAGATCCAGCTTTTGGACCCGCTTTCAGGATATCACAATGAGGATAGTATTTTGCCTTAAGAACAGTTGCACACAAAGAGTCGAGTTACGTGGCAAGTCTCCATACCGCTTAGCTAGCATGGCAAGATTAAAGGAGTGGAAGTCTCGAATCCCAAACCACCCTCTCTCTTTGGGTAACATAGCTTCCACCAAGCCATCCAGGTGCGAGTTTATTACTATTTTCATCATCACCCCACCGTAAGCTCGAGATGGCGTCCATCATTTTTTTACGGACACCCATAGGAATAAGAAAAACCGACATTGCATAGACCGGGATGGCACAGGCCACCGCCTTGATAAAATTTCCTTGCCCCCAATAGACAGGTTGTTTCTCCTTCCAACCATTAATCCGTTGGATAATTCTCTCAATAAAATGCTCAAAACGAGTCACTTCTCTCCGCCCCCACAAGAGAAGGGAGGCCCAGATATTTATCAGAAATTGCTTCCGTTTCAATGTGTAGTGCTTGACACATTTCAGCTCTAACAAGAACATTTGTATTCGGGGAGAAGAATATACTCGACTTTGCTAGACTCACCAACTGACCTGAATTTGCACAGTAAGTATCCAGAACTTGTTGCAAGGAAGTTGCATTATTCGTATCTGCCTTCATGAGAATTAGGGAATCATCAGCAAAGAGTAGATGTGAAACTGATGGTGCATTTCTGCACACCCTTACCCCAGCAATGCCACCAACTTCTTCTTCATGCACCAACAAACTGGATAAACCCTCCGCACAAATGAGGAACAAATAAGGGAGAGGGGTCCCCTTGGCGAAGACCTCTAGTTGGAGAAAACATATCGGTCTCCACGAGAATTGAATCTAATTTGATATCGAGCGAGCTGACACAAGCCATCATTAACGAGGTCCACCTTTCGGAAAAACCCAGTCGCATCAACATATTTTCAAGGAAAATCCATTCCACTCTATCGTAGGCCTTATGCATGTCAAGTTTAACTGCACATGCACCATTAGTTCCATTTCTTTTATTTTTGATAGTATGAATACTTTCATAGGCAAGCAGAACATTGTCTGTAATCATACGCCCTGGGACGAAGGCGCTTTGCATCGGAGAAATTACCTCAGGGAGGATCCGCTTCAATCTGAAGGCCAACATTTTAGAGATGATTTTGTATATCACATTACAAAGGCTGATCGGTCGGAACTGAGTTATCAACTCTGGATTATCAACTTTGGGTATGAGCACAACCGTAGTATCATTCCAGCCATCAGGTATCACCCCCGTATTCAAAGCTTGCAAAATTTCAGAAGTAATTTCTGCCCCACAAATACTCCAAAATCTTTTGTAAAATATAGCATGGAGGCCATCCGGGCCCGGCGCTTTAAGATCACCGATACTGAATGCAGCTTTTTTGACATCATCAGCAGAAAACGGTGCAACCAGGCTTTCATTCATAATTTCAGTCACCTTAGGCTGGATCTTATCAAGGAGCTCGGGATTAACATCCTGCACTTCCGAGGAAAATAGGTTAGAGAAATAATCTTTGACAATAGGTTTCAAAGCTGTATTACCCTCCACCCAAATATTATTATGTTTCAGCTTCTTAATCATATTCTTTTTGCGTCTGGCCGTCGCAAACTGGTGAAAAAAGGCCGTATTTCGATCGCCTTGCTGAAGCCAATTCACCCTAGACCGTTGCATCCAATGGACCTCATCCTGTTCAAGAAGTAACTCGATCAACGCTGATTGCTCTTTGGCAATAGTTTCATTTTCCTCTGATAATGGGCCAGTTAGAGCCCGTTCAAGCTTCCTCTGTGCATTCTTCAGGCGGCGCTTCGGCTTCTGTAGTATTTCCTTGTCCCACGCATGCAGCGAGGCATGCATATGAGCCAATTTGGCGAGCACGTTTGCATTGCCCATGGCCGACCAAGCAGAAGCCCACGCTGTCTCCACAACCTCGCGGAACGAGTCTTCTTTAAACCATTTGGCCTCAAATTTCATCGAGGGACTGTGGTTAGGCACAGAAACATGGGGTTCCGTATCAAGAAGAATTGGGCGGTGATCAGACTTGATACTCTCCAGGTGTGTGAGAGAGGCATCTGGGTGCATTGCTAACCAGTCGGAGTTCGCTGTAGCCCGGTCCAGGCGCTCACGGATACGCCCGCGACGCCAAGTGAAAGGATCACCACTATAACCAACATCGTGCAGGTCACATGCAATCAACGAATCTCTGAACGCCTGCATAAAATGATGGGGCCGGGGGTTGCCTCCTTCCTTTTCATGTGAATATAAAATCTCATTGAAGTCGCCAATAACAACCCATGGGAGATTACTGTCCCTCTTTAGATCACGTAGCTTGTCCCACGTTTTGTATTTGTCTTCCCATTTAGGCTCCCCATAAATACCTGTGAACCTCCAAACCTTCGCAGGGCTTTCATGAACATAGACATCAATGTAATTAGGCGCCGAAAAAATTTGTTGAATATTAATACCTTGCTTCCACAACAAGAGAACCCCACCACTCCGAGTAGTAGTGGGATTGACGATTATAGAACTCATTTTCAGATTCTTACGAAGACAGTCAGCCGGATAAGAGTCGAGGTGAGTCTCCGACAAGAACATCACATCGGGGTCAATACGCTTCTGGATAGCCAGAAGGGATCGAACTGTCGGGCGATTACCGCGCCACGACGGTTCGCGGCTAAAAGTTTCATTGCGGCCAGGACGGACTCCTCGAGGGAGGCCGCCGATCCTAGTGAAGAGGAGATAGCTCCGTCCTTCTTTGTTCTCTTTTTGCGATCCTTTTCATCAACTGGTTCCAATTGGTCAGATGGCAGAGACCCATCTGTGTTCATGTCGCTAGGTTGCATGTTCCCTTGCTGATCAGTACAGTTCTTTTCCATGTCCTCCTTTCCATCTAACTCAAGCCTTCTTTTAGCGGAGGAGTCACTTGGAGAACCCTTGTCCATATCCATATCCTTGGTAGGGCTTGTAGCGAGTATCATCAAGCTCTCCATCGGCGACTGTACCATTAAGGGTAGCCAAAGCATTGTGTCGCCAGTCGATTTCCTCTCCAGTAACGCGGCCTAATGGGGTACGATTTGCACCCGTAGTTAGAGGACCCTGGCCACGGCCCCGACCAGGACTACGTCCTCCATCCCAGTGATGACCCACAAGTATAGGGGGTGTATCGTAGTATCTTCGATAAGTAAGAATGTCGATCCCAACGAGGAGCAGAAGGTGTTGACAAGCAGTTTCGATGAAGGTTTCACTGTAAATGCTCACGAGACAAGTATTCGGGGGTTTTGATGTAACAGATGAATAAAGTACGAGTAAGTAAAATGCGAGAGAAATAATTGCGGCGAGTGGCCCAATCCTTTTTAGCACAAAGGACAAGCCGGTTTGTTTACTTATAATGACCAAACGTTCTCGAGGACACACGGGATTTTAGTCTAGTGCTTTCGCTACATACAGCTGATTAATTTTCATTGTTTTGATAAGTGTTGTGTGGGTGAACCTATGCTAATGTACCGCCCTTCCTAGGACTAATACATACTTGTGATTATACCCCTTGCAAGCATCCGCAACTACAAGAAAGTAATTAAGATAAATCTAACCACGGCCTTAAACTGCGAGATCCTGCGATCCCTCCTGCATCGATATACCAACGGGGCTCGGGTTTACGTCACTCCGGCAACCCCGCAATTGGCAAACGAGTACAAGATGCATTCCCCTAGGCCCATAAATGGTGAAGTGTCGTGTAGTCGACGTTCACACGACACCACTAGAAGAATAACACCACAACTTAAATATCATAACATTGAATATTACTCAACCATAATTCACTACTAGCATTTAGACTTCACCCATGTCCTCAAGAACTAAACGAACTACTCACGAGACATCATACGGAACATGATCGAGAGGTGATATGATGATGAATAACAATCTGAACATAAACCTTGGTTCAATGGTTTCACTCAATAGCATCAATAACAAGTAGAAATCAATACCGGGAGAGTTTCCCTATCAAACAATCAAGATCAAACCCAAATTGCTACAGCGGTGACGATGTCCAGCGGTGGAGATGGTGGTGATGATGGTGGAGATGATGATGATGGTGATGGAGATGATGTCCAGCTCGATGGCGGTGACGATGGCGTCGATTTCCCTCTCGGGAGGGAATTTCCCCGGCGGATTCACTGCCCGCCGGAGAGCTCTTTTCTCTCCGGTGTTCTCCGCCCCGCGAGAGGCGGCTGTAACCCTTCGTGAGGATTCCTCGTGGCTTAGGTCTTCGGGACGAAGGGTTTCGCGAAGAAAAGGAGGCGAAAGAGGCCGAGGGGGCTCCACACCACATGGTGGCGCGGCCGGAGCCATGGGCCGCGCCACCCTATGGTGTGGGCTCACCACGGGTCCAGCTGGCTCCCCCTTCGGCTTCCTCCGTCATCCGGGAAAATAGGATTTTTGGTAAAACTTCCTTCCACGAGTTGATCTTCCGAAATATCGCATCCTGACGGTGCTTTTTCCGGCGAGAATCCGGCTCCGGTGCTCGATCTCCAAATAATCATGAAACATGCAAAATAGATGAAATAACATAAGTATTGTGTCCCAATATGAAATATATCAATGAATAACGACAAATTATGATATAAAATAGTGATGCAAATTGGACGTATCAACTCCCCCAAGCTTAGACTTCGCTTGTCCCCAAGCGAAGCGAACTACGTAAACGGGTCCACATGTTTATGGAGTGAAGAGTCGATAAATAAAATACGGACAAGAAGCATCATATTCATTCACACAAGACATTATAGTAAACAACTTCCTCATATAATTCAACTTGAAACAAGTATAAGGTAATCACAAATAAAGGTGCATAAGGAATCATAATTGGTGATGGCAAACTTTGTTCTTGGTCGAGAGAACATTTAACGAGATTATATTCATCTATTGAGCAGCGCTCTCATATTAAAAGCTTATGGTAAACTTGCATACTCAATCATATTAATCATTGATGACTTCAAAGCTATATTCATTCAGGTAAAACTTGTGTACTAAACAAGAAAGAGTAAAGACATGATGAAGCAAATCACAATATAATAGTTTGATCACAACAACTCAAATGCTTGCTTGAGATGGAGGGAAATAGGTTTACTGACTCAATCATAAAGTAAAAGACAGGCCCTTCGCAGAGGAAGCAGGGATTAAATCATGTGCTAGAGCTTTTTCAGTTTTGAAATCATATAAAGAGAACAAAAGTAAAATTTTGAGAGGTGTTTGTTGTTGTCAACGACTGGTAGCGGGTACTCTAACCCCCTTGCCAAACAGACCTCCAAAGAGCGGCTCCCATGAAGGACGTTATCTCTACCAGCAAGGTAGATCATCCCTTTTCTCTTTTGTTTACACATGTATTTTAGTTTATTTAAGGGTGACACTCCCCCCAACCTTTGCTTACACAAGCCATGGCTAACAGAATCCTCGGGTGCCTTCCAACAATCTCATACCATGGAGGAGTGTCTATTGCAAAATTAAGTTGCTTACCGATGAATCGGGGCAAAACATGTGAAGAGAATTATTAATGAAAGTTGATTAATTGGGGCTGGGAACCCCGTTGCCGGCTCTTATTGCAAAATTATAGGATAAGTGGATGAAGCCACTAGTCCTTTAGTGGAGGCTGCCTAACAAGATCGAAAGATAAAACACCACATACTTCCTCATGAGCTATAAAACATTGACACAAATAAAGAGTAATAAGTTTTGAATTGTTTAAAGGTAGCACATGAAGTATTTACTTGGAATGGCGAGACAATACCATGCGAGTAGGTAGGTATGGTGGACACAAATGGCATAGGTTTGGGTTCGGGTTTGGATGCACGAGAAGTATTCCCTCTCGGTACGAGTCTTTGGCTAGCAAGGTTAAATAGCAAGCATAAGAGTTGAAGGAAACAAACAAATATACATGTGATAGAAACAATCATGCATCTTACTTGTAAGCACAAACGAGTTTTAACTTTTAGAATACTAAGCTAAGAAGCTGATAAGAAAGATAATAATATCTTCTACATTTGTTTCCTCTATTATTCTTAAACTCAAAGTGTTGTTGCTATTGACCATTGCTAAGTTTGCCAAAACCAAATAGATTTACTTAATGCTCCCAAAGTGGTACCAATACTAAGATCAAGATCAATCATATAGTAGAAATTGCAAACTAAAATAAGGTATGCAATATGTAAATGATAAGACTTCTCATTAATATTCCATAACGATAACTCACACCAAGGGATACATAGACAAACTAAAGGAGAGATACTTCCACACTGCAACCCATCTCATACGATAACTTCCCTACTCATGATATGACACTACTTGATAGTAAAAAGTAAAAAGGTAATGATAATGTGATACCGCGACACTCCCCCAAGCTTGGAACAAACCAAGGGGATGCCAATACCGATGATGAATTACTCCTTTGGTGATGGTGGTGATGAATCCTTCATGCGCTTCTTACAAAACTCCTTCAACTTCAGTTTCTCGGCTTAGCAATTCCGCACTAAGACTCGAAGAGATTCATTGTTACACGAAGTTGGCGGTGATGAACTTGTGATGTGAATCGAATGGTATTCCGGCATTCTTCGGAGG
>NC_061514.1:114029040-114046047 GCF_022539505.1 Lolium rigidum | reverse complement strand
AGATGGAAGATCCTGCCCGTTCCGCCGCGCGCTTGGCACCCACGTTGAGAGCCTCTTGACATGGAGCCATGCGTTGGCGTTGCCTTATCATGGAGCACGATTTCTTGCCCATGGTTGGGTTGGGCGAAATCTTGCAAATCCCGGGAGGAGAAACGGGGACTTTTTCTAATCTTCAGCCTCAGTGTACGTCCTCAGGTGGTGGTCGCCAGCACGTAGGCGAAACAGGGCCCAAGTCTAGTCAAACAATAATCACGCGGCTCTCCTCCTAGCAGATCCGTTGATGCCACTAATCAGGAGACTCGGAGTGGCTGCCACTAATCTTTCCTCGCCGACACAGCTGGCCGGCCATGTGTTCAAACGAACAACCAACATATTTTAAGTTTGTCACAACTCAGGTAGGATCAAGTGGAGTTCCAATGGATATTGTTTTTCTCTTCACACCCCTTCTCTGTTTTCCATGAAAGATAGGAACGCCCCCCATCTGAAGTTCGGATGCTCGCAAACTCGTTTCTCGTATTTACTAGTAAATTTTTTTGTAGGTTATTTGCCTACCATGTTTCTAAATTTTGGCCCGTATCTTTTATAAAACACTTTTTGCTTGCACATGGAGGCAAGCTTGATTCCACAACTTTCAACGAGTCAGAATCCGCGTGTCTGTAAGTTTCTCCCGCCGATTCGTATCGCTTATACCACCGCTCGGCTCACCGCTAGATGCCACGCCACCATTTCTCCTCTTCGACCTATCCATCCCGGCTACGTGCTTCGCTGACAAGCTGGTAAGCGGCGCCATCTACCTCGGTCGATGTAGGGCGGCGGCTGCATGCGGCCTTCCTCATCCTCTCTGAGCTTTTCGTTGCATTCTCAACTCCTTCAATGGCGGTGAATACTTGCAACCCAAGGTAGCTAAGATCGTTGATCATGAGGTAGATCTGAGCAGAGGATTCGGTAGAACTCTGCATGTATGGCCCATATTGCTTGTCGGTAATGATTGATATTCATGATGAAGCAGCAGATCGAATATTTTGTGGTCGTATGTCAAGTTTAGCTTAGTTTTTAGTGTATGCCGATGGCACGCTAGTGTTAATTTATAGCATGTTTTTGTTTAGTAACTTCAATCTTGCTCCTATGTACAATGGTAGTGTGTAGACGTTAATCATGTATGTCGATGTTGTAGATTTGACAAAATCCTGCTTACTAAGATTGGTTTTACATTGTATAGTTTATGCCGATGTTGTAATGCTAACTAATGCAGGTGTATACCGAAGAAGCGTTTAGCCATGCCCTACTCGGTACCCAGGACTTACCCTACTTAATTCGTTCCTTAGACCCAAGATAGGCAGTTGCCAATGCTCACGTATTCACAAGATGCAGAGATCTTGTCAGCACCTTGCATGCGTTCTGTTGTAGTGGATCAGGATTACAACCGCCATGCTGCCATGCTAGCTAGGAAGAGGACGATCAAGGCTGGCATGCGTTCTGTTGTAGTGGATCAGGATTACAACCTCCATGCTGCCATGCTAGCTAGGAAGAGGACGATCAAGGCTGGTAAAACCCACATCAGATGTCCCTTGAAGGGGGTGGAGGCCACTAGGAAGTTGCCTCCATTCCTATTCACCTTCACCCTTAATAGGATGTGTGACATTATCAAGAGAGATGTGGGCACATAAAATGGATTCAAGGAGGTGCACTTGAATAATGTTGCGAAGAAGATATTCGAGTTCTGTGGCTCAGATGTGTCGTCGCAACAGGTGTACAACCACCTGCGCAACTGGAGAAGCAGTTGGATCCATGTCTCCAAGCGAGAGACCTAAGCAGTGTGGGATGAGGATAGCTCCACCATTATCATGGTAATGTTTCGGTATTGTTGCTTTGCTAAAGGCATTGCATGTTATTTGCTTGGTCCTCCCCTTGAGGGTGAAAGTTGCGATGTTGCCAGAGCAATGCTTGATGTTGCTATGCATTCTCGATGTCTCAAATAGATCATGATATCGAGTCGTTTCAGAGACGAATGCACCTTATTTTTTCAAAAGGGAAAACACCCAAGCCTCTGCATCAAAAAGATGCATATGTCCTTTATTAAATTTATTGAAACAACATTAAGGTCACCTTATTACAAGCTTATTACGAATCACGGATCACTAAGAGGCAATACATGGATAAACCACTTGAAAAAAGGTAAAGTAAACGGCTGCCAAAGAATCAACATATTAATCTTCGATCAAGCTGCCAACCTTGCTAGCTGAATAAATCTTGAGCGATCGTCTCCAAACGGTTGCACCCAAAATCCATGTCCTGATGGTGTTCCTCCGGCTAGAGACATGACCACAAGCGGGTCCAATGAGTAGCAAGGGGAATAACCTGCAAAAATGAAGCATATTTTGATTTGTTAAAAATAAAGTCATTGCGGACATGCCATATTGCCCATAAGAGAGCACAAATACCAACTCTAGTATGGCTCTTGACTCTCTTTTGAAGGCCATTAAGCCAATTTTCAGAGAAATTTATAATATTTTTGGGTGGAAATATTCCGAATGACATGTGAACAATCCGTCAAATGACCTTGGCAACAAGACACTCAAAGAATAGATGTTGAACTATTTCATCTTTCTCACAAAAGAAACATTTAGAATTACCTTGCTATTTTCGCTTAATTAAGTTGTCTTTGGTTAAAATAACCTTTATGTATAATAACCACATAAAAATTCTTATTTTAAGTGGCACTTTAATCTTCCAAATATATTTATGAAGGAAAAAAGTATGTCCATTGATTAGATCGAGATACATGGACTTGACGTAAACCCCCCGTAGCAGTCAAGTTCCAAACAAAAGAGTCCTCATCACTTATAGGTTAACATGACCTAGTCTACCTAATAAATGTAACCATCTATATTCCATTTGTATTAATTGAAATTCCTTCTAAACGCTATATTTAGAGGAAATTCATTTAACACATTTGCTACTAGCACATTCTTGTGATGAACAATGTTATACATGAGGGGTATTATTGTGCTAGTGGCTTATCACCCAGCCAACAATCTTCCCAAAACCGCTTTTTTAGGCCATTCCCCATCTTGAAAGAACCCCTAGCAAAAAAAAAAACTCCTCTTTTACCTTTGTCAAACCTTTTCGAAAAGGTGAGTCAGAAGCCTTCACTTGTACTTGAGATAGGGTTGCAAAATGTAAATATTTGTTAACGAGTAGCTCTTGCCACACCCTTTTTTCATTCAAGAGTTTAAATAAGCACTTGCTAAGTAAACACTTGTTTTTAATACCTAAAACCTCTAACCGAGGACCTCCTTGATCCTTAGGGCGGCAAATGATGTCCACTTAGTTAGTCTATACTTTCTTTTATGTCCACTACTTTGCCACAAAAAACTCTCGATCTAAAGAAATCAAATCGTTTACATACCCATATAGGTATTTCAGGAAAGGTTAACATGAACATGGGCAGACTCGAAAAGACCAAATTAATAATTACTAACTGATCACCATAAAATAGTATCTTCCCAATCCAACCACTATGCTTTTTCAAAACGGCCCTCCACTGGTTTCCATTCTCCGTTCTTGAGCTTTCTAAAATGGATAGGAATACCAAGATACCCGAATGGTAGCGAACCAATCTCACAACCAAACAAGTCCCTGTATTGATCTTTATGTCTTTCGCTTGACCAAAACAAAAAATCAAAGTTAATCTTCAATTCCGAAAGCTGTTCGAAGATACAAAGAATTAACTTCATATTAAGAGCCTTTTCTAAATTGTGCTCCATAAAAATAATCTTAATTTTATCTTATATCTTGTACCTTATATCTTGTTGATATTATTTTGTATCACCCTTTAGAAGGAAAATGTATCTAACTTAACTTTATGTCGATTTAGTGGAAAGCTTAATTTTCTGACGAACACAAATTGAAGTTCAAACTTCAGGCACAACACGTGTATCTAGCCGTGAGTCCACATTTTCTTTTCTTCATATTTCTGCACATGGGTATGTGTCAATTTGTAGACCATAACAAAAGAAAAAACCTGAACACGCTAATGAAAAACATTGGGTTCCTACATATACGCGCAAGAATGGCGGGTAAACGGTGAGAGTTCTGAATCGATTGGATCTGGGGGAACGTCCTTGTCCATTCAAGTGAATGACGCATATATGTAGGAACCCAATGTTTTCGATTGGATTAGATCACCTGAGTGATCAGGGGCTGGTCGATCGATCCGGCCGGCGTCCTTGTCCATTCAAGTGGGGCGGCACATGACATGTCGGGACCTGCCTCCTGCCATTTGGGCGATCTTGAACAAATGATTCCATGAGCAAGATAACACATGGAACGGTAGTAAATTTCGGTCAGTTGGAACTGGGGTACTACGTAGGCAGGGTATCCAAATGCAAATGGAAAAAAAAATGCACATCTTCAGGTGAACTTTCAAGGATGCAGAGCATGCTTCTTCTCCTTTGGTGTTGACGAAGAAGAAGACCGCAGCAACAGGGATTGCACAACGTTATCGTAACTCGCAAAGATTCTGCGGCATGTGCGGCTTCACTTCCGGCGAACCGCCGCCCTCCCGGGCCACAGTTGGGTATTGTGGAAGATTTTGCTGCGAAGAAAGCTGGATCATCATCGCAACCGAAAAAAAGGTTCGGCTATCATCCGCCATGGAAAGGCTTCGTCCCCAGCACATGGAAAGATCCCGTCAATCGCGTAGGCAGCTTCTGCATCATACGGCTCCGTATTTCCGGTGCACTGCAATGGAGTGCTCCTGCTGCTGCCCACCGGCACTGAAAGCGAAACGGAGTACACTGGCCGTGGGTGCCGGTGGACCACTCGCCGGCCGGCACACGAAGCTCGCCGCTCCCATCCGGTGACGCGTCGTGGGAACCACTTGTGAAGGAGCTACCAGCTCATACCATTCTTGCCCGGCTTGGCGACGCGAATATATTCTTCCCATCCTCCGTGTTTCTGTCGTCGCGCAATTGGATCTCGCTCGGCCCGTCCCATAAAGGTGTAGTTGGATTAGGCTGGTTTCAGCCCATTGGTTTGAGGACTCCACCTGTCTCCTAAAGTATCGCTCGAGGGCTCCTATTCAGCCCACGTCATGAGCACGGGAGCAAACCCAAAGCAGCCGATAGCCGCAAAGAACGAAATTTAAAAAAATCTATAACTTCAATTTGCAACCTAAAGTTAATATGCATAAAAAATTAAATTCTCTACCCGTGGCCTTGGAAACACTGGCATTCTTCCACATGGAGAAGGGAAACATAAAAAACTTGTTCTCACTAGCCATAAGAAATGTAGTTTATGGAAAACCTATTATCAAAATATGTTCACCGTTGATGAAATATGCTGATCTACATCCTAATTAGTGTTAAAAATATATAAGAGCATTACTTATCTTAAATGATAGATGCAACCCAGGCACGTCATGGCACCGAACACGGCGAGGCCGTGTGAGGCGGTTCTAAAGGTGGCAACTCTTGAGGAGCCGGCGAAGCCTGCAGCCAACTTGCGATAGGTATGCTCCACGTGGTCGAGCAAGACTGTGATGGAGCAATGTACCGAGTCTCCTTCCTTTTTATTGCAATAAATATGTTGTTGATGTATGATGGCAAGTTTGAGTTTGGCGAACAATTAGATAAATAAGCGCAAATAAGAAACACAGTCGGGGTAGACAATTCCCCTCCCTTGCTTGCTGCTTCAACGGCAAGAGGGGGTGCGGACACAGACCCGCGCTCAGTGTTGTTGCTAGGCCCATAAAGTTACTGTTCGGTTAACCGAAAACAACGCTGGCTATGACCATGTTGTGCCAAACAAGAAGTAACGTGTTTTTGAATCCTCGTCCACCTCGTCGACATCAATCTTGTAGCTAAAAGAATCGTTAATATAAAAACCACAGATTAAAATGTAGCGCCGAAAAAGATAACAAGGGCATTAGTGTTGTGCATGTAATTACATAGGCCGACACAAAAAAATAGTGCCGGCCCATACACATCTACCACGTCACATAATGGGTGTCATCCCGTAGCGCAACGTTAGCCGTATCTACCACACCAGAACTAACTCGGCGTATCACCATGTTCCGCGAGAGAAAAAGTGCCTCCACTTCCCCCGACATAGTTATCTCTGGCGGCTTTTATTTGCCACCTTAGCGCGAACGCGGTCATTAGGCGCACGCCTCAGTATTTAAAACCACCAGGACCCACCTTCGAGGATGTAGTCAATGGTTTTTTCTAGGATAACACTTTTACCGCTAACAATTTTAGTATACTATTAAAAAATACCATAGTATCCAAAGCGAATTAGAAAATTTATGGCCACTTGAAATTAATGTTTAATTAATCGTAAATGTTTCATGAACAAATGTGAGAAACACATCCACCTTCCTTTCGATCCCCATTTTTTAACCTGCTACTTCATTTAAATAGGCGAAGTAGGTTCTGGTAAATTATAACAACTGCATATAACAAGATTGAGAATCAGATCTATGAGGGGTGTTCATCGAGCGATTCAAATCGGAGGAAGCCGTGGATGATCTTTGCAATTCAATGATCCATGCATGATTCAAATTGAATACATATATCAAATCATTATACGATACGTCATGTAGGGTCAACTAGCATAAGTTAGAGGAGGAACAAGAGCTCCACATTCCTATAATTACCTATATTAAAGCTGACCCTTTCTGCTCAAACCTCAGCGTTTTGGTCTGGCAACTGTTCACGGTAGCTTTTTTATCCAATCAAATTTTGACACGTACCTTTTTAACACCGTAGAAGAGGGAGCAAAATTTACGTTTCTTTCCTTTTGTTTTTCTGAATCCCACCATCGCGCGGTCAAAGCGGTGGGGAGTTTCATTACCGAACAATCCAGTAGCTCTATCTCGGCCCTCGATAGGAAGGACCTGATTTGCCGCCGGACCACCGCCTCCACTACCACAACCTGCCGATCGAGCGGGACTTCGCCGGAAAGAGGGCGTGCAGCAGGAGATGAACGCGGCCTCCCCCGACCCCCTGCACCTCCGGCCGTGTCGTCGTGCAGCTCCAGCCGAGATGAACCGGCGCGGCGCGCATGGAGGCATCGACCATGTGGGTTCTGCGGTGGCCGGAAAGGTCAAGCGTGGGTGGAGTTGGCGCTTGGTGGGGCGGTGGCCGGCGCAGCAGAGCTCTGAGCACAAATTTTTCTTTGCCCCCTATTTCTCTCTCTCTCTCTCTCTCTCTCTCTCTCTCTCTCTCTCTCTCTCTCTCTCTCTCTCTCTCTCTCTCTCTCTCTCTCTCTCTCTCTCTCGGTCTAACCTCCACTCTACCAATCGCAGGTCTGCGGCATATAGGAGTGGCAGCCCCCGAGCAGGAGCAGAAACCACCGGTGCCCTCACCAGGTGTGCTTCTTCTCCTCCCTCTTAGTAGTCTTCTCCCCCTCTTACTTTCTTCTACAAATTTCTGGTTTTCTGCTAGATTTGGGGTCTTCTTGGTGGACGCAGGGGGCTGTCATCTTGGTGGGGTCCCTCCCCGGTGCCGGTAAGCCTCCTCCTCCATGTCGCATGAGAGGACTCCACTGCATATAGGAATTGGATGCATAAGGATTCGATGACCGGTGGAGCTGAGTTCTGATGGTATAGCTCGTTATTGCCAAAATTTAGTCAATATACGTCTGTGTTATTAGAAATATATTTGTGGAATAGTTCAGCTACATGGGTTTGTAGGGTACTGACTTATTACTGACTTCCTTGATTTTTTTTTGTGCATGCTTCCTTGATTTTGTTGGTGTTCAGTTTAGCCTAAACAAGATCGTTTCCGCTGCTCTATGTTCTCCGATATTTATATGACATGTTATCTGAACTAGATATGTCGGCTCATAGCCTCATACGTAGCTTTGCAATTTCAATACTCCGTATATGATTGCGGTGACCCAGCGTACCACTGCATGGTGTAGTACACAAGTCGTTGACATAACACAAGTAAAACACCGTTCTACTCATATTACATCCCTCAGAGTGGTACAACAGAAACATATGCGAGTCCAAGGTATATCTATAGAAGTACACACGAACTGTTTACATAAGATCAACACAGCCTCCTACTTTACAGTGGGGTAAAACTTCAAATAAAGCTCCAGAAGAACGACTCGTAGTATAACTTATTGCTAACTCAAGTTTAAGAGCTACTTGGCTTTCTATAGAAATCTAGCTACTTAGTGCTAGGATTAGGGAAAGGTTCCCTTTTATTACTAGTCTAGGTTTCCATTATAGCTGATGCAGAAGTTGACTCCATTGACTTCTTTGACTGGATTCTTCATCTTGTTGCAGTTGACTCCTTTGTCTTCGAGTTCCACGGTAGTTTCTCCTTCGGTGCCTTGATCTAAGAAGGGGGTTCAAATGGGAGGGAATGAGTACGAGCGTACTCAGCAAGTTCATATTAGGAAATAGGTGTATCATGCACTAGCTACAGCCATAGACCGTGAAAGTCATAGGCCAATGCAAGTTTTCATAAACATTTCTTCAAAAGGTTTATTTTATTCTGAAAACTATGCCCGTCAGTCTTCACAGGTTGAACAGAACTTCATGGAGTTCCTTTCCTGCCGCGTTCGTAGTTCCCTTCCCGGAACAGGGAGTGACAACCACAATTTGATACACTCTGCAGAGGTGCGTTACTTTTCCCATAAGAGACCTTATCCTTGTTGCCAACCAGGCGTCGGCTTTTCCGTCCACACTTCCTTTAGTGTGAGGCCAGGTGTAAGATCCAAGCCCACACCGCCTTCTCCGCGACCCTGCAAACCCACCCTTTTGTCCACCCGTACACCCCCGGTAGACGTCTCCCGATCATACGGCTTTACCCACGGTGTACTTTGGACAATCCATCATAGACGGTAGAGCCAGTCATCCACATGGATGGGGATTTAAAAGGCCATCCCAACCTACGGCAGTGCCTCCAGCACCCCGCAGCTCTAACCAGTCCGTTGGCGTGCAGGAGGAAAAAGATACAGCTGGCTTCCCCAGAGCCATTATAGATCTTATGGTCAACGCGATATGTACGGCGCTAGAATCACTGGACGACATTGGTACTTAATCCTAGATTAATAAAACCCGTGCAATGGAAACTCCACCATATCAACACATACCATGATTCCATTGCCCACCACATAGTCATATTCATAATTGTAAAATAATACTTTGCTTTTCAATGCATGAGTGATAAGTATAGTACTTTGCATATAGTTTGATAAAAATAATCAAATGACATGAGCAAGCGATGAACTTGCCTTTCTTGACTGCAAGATTATGCAGGCAAAAGCTTCGATACGTGAGAACTCCAAATGCTGAAATACCATCATCGTCCGGTAAGGACAATGTTTAAAGAACTGGCAAAGATGCTATAATGCATAGTATGAGATGCAATCGTCTCGAGCGTAGCCTAACCTCGATGATTTAGGATGGATGAGTTGTAAAGATTTCTTTAGGGTATGTTGCACTTTTAGGATGGTTCTCAAACAAGGTTCTTATTAGGGTTTGGTTATATTAGCATCATAACCAAGTGATATAAGACATCATAACAAGCACACACATAAAGAACTTGTAGTTGAACAATATGTAAAGAGCAGTTGTCAATTTTAAGTTCTACAGGACATGGTTGATGATTACTTGTATTATACTTCAAAAGAATAACTTTTGAAGAACAGGTTAAATAAGAATATGAACTACTATACATAGGAGTTATGGCTTTCTAGGGTTTACTATTGGATTCATTTAGTTCTCTAATAGGAACTAGTTTGGTTCTTAAATAGAATTGGTCTATATGTAGCAAGTATTAGCAGGTTTATTACTATGGTTGATTATTGGTATCATATCAAAGAATGATGGTCAAGGTTTTGCTATGAGTTAGGGTTTACTATGGCTTCACATTTGCTTCACTAAGTAATCACTAATGGTTTCCAAGATAAGTGGTTAATTACTTTTTAAATAGGATTTAGTGGGATAGGGCATGTTTTGTGAATTGCTACACAAGGTTGGTACTAGGATTCATCATTATGGTTCTACTAGGGTTTGATGATTGAGGTTGATTCTAATGGTATGGTATATAGGAGTGGTGATCAAGGGTACTAATCCAATTAACAAGTTAGGGTTTGCTCCTAAGTGACACTAGGGAATCATATAGGTTTTAATTAAGAATAGGGACATGAAATGATAATCTCATGTGATTTGGTTTTATGCTAGTGGATCATAAGCATGCATTCATTTGTTTCTTACTAGGGTTTTATAGGTGTAAGTGAATCTTATATGATCACATGGGCTAAACCCCTAGGGTTTTAGGATTGCAACTATTAAGGATGAACACATAAAATAATGGGATCAAGGTCTTACTTAAATTAAAACTAGGGTTTCTAAATTATGGTACAACTCTTAAAATGATAATTGGCAATAGAGGTGTGGTTACTAATTACTTTGAAACAAAATTAGTAATGGTTTGACATTTTATTAATTTTCACAAGATTGAATAATTAAAGTAACTCCTATTTAGATTTGATTTAGAAATCAGGGTTTAATAAGTGTTATTAAGTTTTTAAAATATTTAACTTGTTAACTAAAGATGTTTAAGTACACAAGTTTTGGATTTCCAAACTCATATTAGTTTTTAGCACTTTCTTGATTTATTATTATTTAAGGAAAATAGTAAATGGTAATTTCCAAATTATGGTTTATGAATTATCACTAATATTTAAGTGGATGCAATTATGATAAAGAAAACTAATCTTAAAATTTTATTTAGCTACTGAATAGCTATTATTTGTTTTTGAAACTTAAATAATTATTGAGTTCAAATTGTTTTTAAAACAAATGAGATGGCATAATTGATAAGGTTAAAAATAAGTGAATTTTTATTTTGACACACATTTTTATTTCATATTTTATTTGAATATAGTTTATTTTTGTGAGCATTTTGATATATTATTTATATTTTTCTGAGTTGAAATGAATTTTATATGATTTTACAAAGTTTCAGTAATTTTCTGGAATTTATAAATAAGTGGAAATACTAAACCTACCGGTTCACTTTTACCCCAAGACACAGACAGGTGGGACCTGCATCCAGGTCACCTGCCACGGGGCAACGACCAAGTCAAAGTTCTCCCGGTCCCACGGCCACGTCACTCTCTCGCCGATGGCTTGACGCCGGCGGGCAGTAGAGGACGGCGCCGCCGATTTACGACCCCCGGGAACACGCGATTAGGGTTTTCCGACTCTCCTCGACATGCTGAGACTGATGGTTGTGTCGGTTTTGCAAGGTGATCACCAGAGCTATCACCGGCGAGAGGTGCTGCGGCGGTGACTCCGGCGAGAAATCGAATCGGACGCTATGATGGATGCTAGAACAAAATAAAAGGCTCCAGAGGTGCGTATGCTCACCCTGAGGTTGATGGTGTGCTCGACGGAGACTTTGGTGGTCAGAGACGACGACGAGGGCATGGATTCCGGCGAACCCGAGCGGAAGGGATCGAGATGATTACGTCGCTAGGAAGCTCCCCTCTTCGATTCCTTCTGCCAGGAGGCTACCTGAGACACGGCGGTGCTGCTCAGCTACTTCCTGTATCCTGGGGTGGCCTACAACGTCGACCTCGAGCTCGACTCCGGCGAGGTACTGTGGAAGATAGCGGGAGATTGAGAGGGATAGAGAGGGAATGGATAGGCTTCAAAGGCTTAGGGTTCGGTGGCGGAGCCGCTTGATACGTCTCAAACGTATCTATAATTTCTTATGTTCCATGCTACTTTTATGATGATACTCACATGTTTTATACACATTATATGTCATTATTATGCATTTTCCGGCACTAACCTATTGACGAGATGCCGAAGAGCCGATTGCTGTTTTCTGCTGTTTTTGGTTTCAGAAATCCTACAAAGGAAATATTCTCGGAATTGGACGAAATCAACGCCCAGGGTCTTATTTTTCCACGAAGCTTCCACAAGACCGAAAGGGAAACGAAGTGTGGCGACGGGGCGCCGACCCCATAGGCCGGCGCGGCCAAGGGGGGGGGCCCGCGCCGCCCTATGGTGTGCCCCCCTGTCAGTCCTCCGACTCCGCCCTTCCGCCTACTTAAAGCCTTCGTCGCGAAAACCCCAGTACCGAGAGCCACGATACGGAAAACCTTCCAGAGACGCCGCCGCCGCCAATCCCATCTCGGGGAATTCAGGAGATCGCCTCCGGCACCCCTGCCGAGAGGGGAATCATCTCCCGGAGGTCTCTTCATCACCATGATCGCCTCCGGATCGATGTGTGAGTAGTTCACCCCTGGACTATGGGTCCATAGCAGTAGCTAGATGGTTGTCTTCTCCTCATTGTGCTATCATGTTAGATCTTGTGAGCTGCCTATTGATACGTCTCCGACGTATCGATAATTTCTTATGTTCCATGCCACATTATTGATGATATCTACATGTTTTATGCACACTTTATGTCATATTCGTGCATTTTCTGGAACTAACCTATTAACAAGATGCCGAAGAGCCAGTTGCTGTTTTCTGCTGTTTTTGGTTTCAGAAATCCTAGTAACGAAATATTCTCGGAATTGGACGAAATCAACGCCCAGGGTCCTATTTTTCCACCTGGCTTCCAGAAGACCGAGGGAGAGTCAAAGTGGGGCCACGAGGTGGCGACACACCAGGGCGGCGCGGCCGAGGCCCTGGCCGCGCCGGCCTGTGGTGTGGACCCCTCGTGCCGCCTCTTTACCTGCCCTTCCGCCTACTTAAAGCCTCCATCGCGAAACCCCCAGTACCGAGAGCCACGATACGGAAAACCTTACTGAGACGCCGCCGCCGCCAATCCCATCTCGGGGGATTCTGGAGATCTCCTCCGGCACCTTGCCGGAGAGGGGATTCATCTCCCGGAGGACTCTTCACCGCCATGGTCGCCTCCGGAGTGATGAGTGAGTATTTCACCCCTGGACTATGGGTCCATAGCAGTAGCTAGATGGTTGTCTTCTCCTCATTGTGCTTCATTGTTGGATCTTGTGAGCTGCCTAACATGATCAAGATCATCTATCTGTAATGCTATATGTTGTGTTTGTCGGGATCCGATGAATAGAGAATACTATGTTATGTTAATTATCAAGTTATTACCTATGTGTTGTTTAAGATCTTGCATGCTCTCCGTTATTAGTAGAGGCTCGGCCAAGTTTTCGCTATTAACTCCAAGAGGGAGTATTTATGCTCGATAGTGGGTTCATGTCTCCGTGAATCCGGGGAGTGACAGAAACCCCTAAGGTTATGGATGTGCTCGTTGCCACTAGGGGTAAAACATTGATGCTATGTCCGAGGATGTAGTTATTGATTACATTACGCACCATACTTAATGCAATTGTCTCGTTGTTTTGCAACTTAATACTTGGAAGGGGTTCGGACGATAACCTCGAAGGTGGACTTTTTAGGCATAGATGCATGTCTGGATAGCGGTCTATGTACTTTGTCGTAATGCCCAATTAAATCTCACTATATTTATCATGACATGTATGTGCCTTGTTATGCCCTCTCTATTTGTCAATTTCCCGACCGTAATTTGTTCACCCAACATGCTTTTATCTTATGGGAGAGACACCTCTAGTGAACTGTGGACCCCGGTCCATTCTTTTATACTGAAATACAAATCTGCTGCAATACTTGTTCTTTACTGTTCTTGCAAACAATCATCTTCCACACAATACGGTTAACCCTTTGTTACAGCAAGCCGGTGAGATTGACAACCTCACTGTTTCGTTGGGGCAAAGTACTTTGGTTGTGTTGTGCAGGTTCCACGTTGGCGCCGGAATCTCTGGTGTTGCGCCGCACTACATCCTGATGTCTACGGGAGCTTCTATTCTTGTAGACAGTGTTGGGCCTCCAAGAGCAGAGGTTTGTAGAACAGCAGCAAGTTTCCCTTAAGTGGATCACCCAAGGTTTATCGATCTCAGGGAGGAAGAGGTCAAAGATATCCCTCTCATGCAACCCCGCAACCACAAAGCAAGAAGTCTCTTGTGTCCCCAACACACCTAATAGGTGCACTAGTTCGGCGAAGAGATAGTGAAATACAGGTGGTATGAATAAGCAGTAGCAACGGCACCAGAAAAGTGCTTTGCCCAGGACAGTAAACAAGCAGTAGTAACGCAGCAGTAGTAAACAAGCAGTAGTAACTCAGCAGTATTTAGGAACAAGGCCTAGGGATTACACTTTCACTAGTGGACACTCTCAACATTGATCACATAACAGAACAGATAAATGCATACTCTACACTTTTGTTGGATGATGAACACATTGCGTAGGATTACACGAACCCTCAATGCCGGAGTTAACAAGCTCCACAATAATGCTCATATTTTAGTAACCTTTAGTGTAAGATAGATCAATAGACTAAACCAAGTACTAGCATAGCATGCACACTGTCACCTTCATGCATATGTAGGAGGAATAGATCAAATCAATATTATCATAGCAATAGTTAACTTCGCAATCTACAAGAGATCATGATCATAGCATAAACCAAGTACTAACACGGTGCACGCACTGTCACCTTTGCACACATGCAGGAGGAATAAACTACTTTAATAACAAATCACTAGAGTAGCACATAGATAAATTGTGATACAAACATGCTGCAATCATAAAGAGATATAAATAAGCACCTCACTATGCCATTCAACATTGAGTAAGTATTCTGTGAAATATGGCCTAAGAGACCCACACGGTGCACACACTGTCACCTTTACACACGTGGGACTAGGAGTCTCCGGAGATCACATAGGTAAAACTCACTTGACTAGCATAGTGACATCTAGATTACAAGTGATACGTCTCCAACGTATCGATAATTTCTTGTGTTCCATGCCACATTATTGATGTTATCTACATGTTATATGCACACTTTATGTCATATTCGTGCATTTTCTGGAACTAACCTATTAACAAGATGCCGAAGTGCCAGTTCTCGTTTTCTCGCTGTTTTTGGTTTCGAAATCCTAGTAACGAAATATTCTCGGAATCGGACGAAATCAACGCCAAAGTTCCTATTTTCATCGGAAGCATCCAGAACACCCGGGAAGGACCGAGAGGGGGCCACGGGGCCACCAAACCCTAGGCCGGCGCGGCCGGGGGGGCCGCGCCGCCCTATGGTGTGGCCCCCCTGTCAGCCCTCCTGCGCCGCCTCTTCGCCTATATAAAGCCCCTGGATCAAAAAACCCGATACGAATTGACGAAACCCACGAAAACCTTCCAGAGCCGCCGCCATCGCGAAGCCAAGATCTGGGGGACAGGATCTGCGTTCCGGCACCCTCGCCGGAGCGGGGAAGTGCCCCGGAAGGCTTCTCCATCGACACCGCTGCCATCTCCACCGCCATCTTCATCACCGCTGCTTGCTCCCATGAGGAGGGAGTAGTTCTCCATCGAGGCTCGGGGCTGTACCGGTAGCTATGTGGTTCATCTCTCTTCCATGTACTTCAATACAATGATCTCATTGAGATTCATATGAGTTTGTATCACTACTATCTATGTGCTACTCTAGTGATGTGTTATTAAAGTAGTTTTATTCCTCCTACATGTGTGTAAAGGTGACAGTGCGTGCACCGTGTTAGTACTTGGTTTATGCTATGATCATGATCTCTTGGAGATTGCGAAGTTAACTATTGCTATGATAATATTGATGTGATCTATTCCTCCTACATATGCATGAAGGTGACAGTTGTGCATGCTATGCTAGTACTTGGTTTAGTAGCGTTGATCTATCTTACACTAAAGGTTACTTAAACATGAGCATTATTGTGGAGCTTGTTAACTCCGGCATTGAGGGTTCGTGTAATCCTACGCAATATGTTCATCATCCAACAAAAGTGTAGAGTATGCATTTATCTATTCTGTTATGTGATCAATGTTGAGAGTGTCCACTAGTGAAAGTGTAATCCCTAGGCCTTGTTCCTAAATACTTGCTGAGTTACTCTTGCTTGTTTACTATCTGCTGCGTTACTACCGCTGAGTTACTACTGCTTGTTTACTTGTTTCTTTACGTTACTACTGCCGCAATACCACCACCATCAACTACACGCCAAGCACTTTTACTGCCACCGTTGCTACTTGCTCATACTTATTTATACCACCTGTATTTCACTATCTCTTCGCCGAACTAGTGCACCTATTAGGTGTGTTGGGGACACAAGAGACTTCTTGCTTTGTGGTTGCAGGGTTGCATGAGAGGGATATCTTTGACCTCTTCCTCCCTGAGTTCGATAAACCTTGGGCATCCACTTAAGGGAAACTTGCTGCTGTTCTACAAACCTCTGCACTTGGAGGCCCAACACTGTCTACAGGAAAGGAGGGGGAACGTAGACATCAAGCACTTTTCTGGCGCCGTTGCCGGGGAGGAAAGGTAAAAGGCTCTCATACTACGGTCTCAGGTAAAGTATTTTTCTAGCGCCGTTGTGTGAGTGCTCAAAGCTATTTCCTTTAGATCCTGCAATTGCAACTTTTTGTTTCTTGTTTACACTAGTTTGGCATAATGGACAACAATGAGCTTCTTGTTCTATTTCCTGATTTAAAACATGGATTGTTTGATGCGAAAATTAAAAAACCTATGAAATCTTCTTTGCATGCTGGTAGTAATATTAGTATGAACGCTTTGAACACCATTGTTGACAATGATATAGAAAGTTCTAAGCTTGGGGAAGCTGGTTTTCATGATATTTTTAGTCCCCCAAGCATTGAGGAGAAAATTTTCTTTGATGATACTTTGCCTCCTATTTATGATGATTATGATGATAGTGGTCTTTTGGTGCCACCTACTATGGAGAGTAAATTTTGTTGTGATTATACTATGCCTCCTACACTTGATGAGAATAATAATGATAGCTACTTTGTTGAATTTGCTCCCACTACAACTAATAAATTTGATTATGCCTATGTGGAGAGTAATAATTTTATGCATGAGACTCATAATAAGAATGTTTCATTTGATAGTTATATTGTTGAGTTTGCTCATGATGCTACTGAAAGTTATTATGAGA
>NC_061514.1:113967802-114028940 GCF_022539505.1 Lolium rigidum | reverse complement strand
ACTCAACGTTTCCAAGGAGGCGGGGCATCAAAAGAAAAAGGAAATAGACAAAAATCGAGAGTGAAAAAAATCCCTAGAAAATAAACTTTTATAGCACATAGAGGATGACATGCGGGTCCCATGAGCCGAGCGGGTTCCTCAACGTTTCAAACGTGGCATGAGATCGAAAGAAAAACGCAAGTGACCAAATATGAGGAGCCAAAAATAATCCAAGAAAAGAAAGTTTTATAGTACATAGAGGATGACATGCGGGTCCCATTTAGCAAGAGCGGTATCACCGTTTGAGAGGCGGCAGGGGATCGAAAGAAAAAGGCAAGTGAAAAAATATGAGGAGCCAAAAATAATCCAAGAAAAGAAAGTTTTATAGTACATAGAGGATGACATGCGGGTCCCATTTAGCAGCAGCGTTATCACCGTTTGAGAGGCGGCGGGGGATCGAAAGAAAAAGGCAAGTGACCAAATATGAGGTGCCAAAAAAATCCAAGAAAAGAAAGTTTTATAGTACATAGAGGATGACATGCGGGTCCCATTTAGCATCAGCGGTATCACCGTTTGAGAGCGGCGGGGGATCGAAAGAAAAAGGCAAGTGACCAAATATGAGGTGCCAAAAAATCCAAGAAAAGAAAGTTTTATAGTACATAGAGGATGACATGCGGGTCCCATGAGTAAGCAGCTTACTCAACGTTTCCAAGGAGGCGGGGCATCAAAAGAAAAAGGAAATAGACAAAAATCAGAGAGTGAAAAAAATCCCTAGAAAATAAACTTTTATAGCACATAGAGGATGACATGCAGGTCCCATGAGCCGACGGGGTTCCTCAACGTTTCAAACGTGGCATGAGATCGAAAGAAAAAACGCAAGTGACCAAATATCAGGAGCCAAAAATAATCCAAGAAAAGAAAGTTTTATAGTACATAGAGGATGACATGCGGGTCCCATTTAGCAGCAGCGGTATCACCGTTTGAGAGGCGGCAGGGGATCGAAAGAAAAAGGCAAGTGAAAAAATATGAGGAGCCAAAAATAATCCAAGAAAAGAAAGTTTTATAGTACATAGAGGATGACATGCGGGTCCCATTTAGCAGCAGCGGTATCACCGTTTGAGAGGCGGCAGGGGATCGAAATAAAAAGGTAAGTGACCAAATATGAGGTGCCAAAAATAATTCAAGAAAAGAAAGTTTTATAGTGCATAGAGGATGACATGCGGGTCCCAGTTAGCAGCAGCGGTATCACCGTTTGAGAGGCGGCGGGGGATCGAAAGAAAAAGGCAAGTGACCAAATTTGAGGTGCCAAAAAAACTCCAAGAAAAGAAAGTTTTATAGTACATAGAGGATGACATGCGGGTCCCATTTAGCAGCAGCGGTATCACCGTTTGAGAGGCGGCAGGGGATCGAAAGAAAAAGGTAAGTGACCAAATATGAGGTGCCAAAAATAATTCAAGAAAAGAAAGTTTTATAGTACATAGAGGATGACATGCGGGTCCCATTTAGCAGCAGCGGTCTCAACGTTTCCAAGGCGGCAAGGGATCAAAAGAAAAAGGAAGTAGCCAGAAATCAGGGGTCAAAAAAAATCCAAGAATAGAAAGAATTTTGGTTCATAGAGGATGACATGCGGGACCCATGATCCTGCATCGTAAACGGCTCGATCGGAGAACGTTGAACGACATGGCGCGATCGAGAAAAAAAACAATGCCAGAGAGGCTGCCATCTGGGCCCTACATCCCTCGGCGGTGCGGATTTGCGTTGACTCGGCCGGCGAACCCGAGATTTCGAGATGCACCACGTCCCGGGCCACCATACGCGACGTTTTGGCTGCTTTCGTCGGGCTAGGTGGCCTCAAAAACGAGAAAAAAAAAGTTTTGACATGCACCACGGAGGGACCAAAAATCGTCGGCCATGGTACACCAGCAACCACGGCGCGACTTCAACTTCGTCGGCCATGGAAACTTTTCTTGTAGTGAATGTTCTATCCTTTCTCGAGATCGGTTCTTTTTTCCTCACCTCGATATCTTGCGCATCTATTTCCTATTCTGGGCGAAGGGGTGTCTTTCTGGTCACCCTCGCGCTGGGAGTGATTGATGGGGATGGGGGTGGCGGTGGGGGCTACCTTTGCTTGGATTGGGGTGTTCTTCCTTTATTTGTCGACATTTGCAACCCTTGTAGTCTCTGCTGATCCTCAATGTATCTTTTGTCAGCTTGTACAGGAAAGGGAAGACCTCGGTGGTGGTGGGGGGGCAATGGAGCGTAAGGCCACCACGCATGTGGGCAGTTGGCTGAGCCCGAGGCTGCGTCCCCGGCCCCGCAAGCAGGTACTCCGTTTGCTTATCCACTCTGTCTGTCTGCATCCTCAATCGTTCCCTGTTCGGAAAATTCTTAAAGTAGCACATGTCTTCAGTCTGTTTGTGCGTAAAGCCTATGTGACACCATGCTCTATATTCTCTGTATCAGGTTGGTACCTCCGGGTTCCGTGCCGAGGCTATGGGGAACGATAGCGCCCCACCTGCTGCGGGAGCATGGCCGGATCTGCGGCACAAGAAGCGAAATACCATCGCCGAGCTGGGCGGGGACCGCCCGGGGGTAAATTTTTTAACCAACTTACCATGATGTAGTCTGAATCTGATACTCCCTCAGATCCAAATTAATTGACTCAACTATCTGTAGATACGAATGTATCTAGATGTGTTTTAGCTCTAGATACTACTACCTCCATCCCAAAGCTTAGGGCTTATATTATTTTTAGAAAGTCAAACTATACCATGTTTGACTAAGCTTTTACCAAAAATCATTAACATGCAAAATACAAAATTAATATCATTAAATAGGTTGTGAAATATATTTTCCTACGGTATCTACACAATATTATATTTGTTGATAGAATGTTCTAAAATTTTGGTCAAACTTTACTTGTTTTGATTTCTCAAAAATAAATAAGCCTTAAGCTTTGGGATGGAAGATATCTAGACAAAGCTGAGTGAACTAGTTTTTTTTGTCTGTCCATAGCTAGTGTTCATGGTGCAAAAGGCTAAGAGCATCCACTATATGCATCAGTCTATCTCATAGAGTAATTCAATATCACTGCTGAGGTCTGCATTTTGTTTTGCTATTCATATGCGAGTCGAAACTTTAGGGCCTTTACTCAAAAGGAAGATCAAAGCTGCGGCTGATCGGGCTGCCGGTATGTTGATGCCGCCCCCATATTCTAAATGCCTCTACAAGCACAAGGCCACGCGTCAGCTGGGTGGTGATCTTTTAATGAATATGGTATATTTTCTTAATCCACAAAACATGCCTTGATTTTTGTCTATTTATTGTCGGTTTTTTCTAATGCTTGCCAAAAGTTTACAACAACAACAACCAAGCCTTTCAGTCCCAAACAAGTTGGGGTAGGCTAGAGTTGAAGCCCATAAGATCTCGAAGCCAAAAGTTTAGAAACACCAAATTCGTTTGCTTACAATCATCATACAGTAATGTTCATCTACTCTCCAGTTCCCCTAACCCAACAAAAAACGATGTTAATTATGATTTTTAGATTAAAAGAGAACCATTAGGCGCTGTTAATTACGACTTTGAGATTAAAATGTCATTTACAATTGCTAATTACAATTTTGAGACAAATGATTAGTTTAACCTCGATCCGTTACTGCTCTCCATTTTTCCCAACCGAACAAAAATGTAACCATTCCATTCCTCTGAAATGGAACCATTCCATTCCATTCCACGCTGTTTCAGAACCGAACACACCCTTGCATTGTTGTGAACGGTTGTCCATACACAGCCATACCCTTCCACTTACATCCAGCACTATATGCATCAGTCTCGTCTCGGAGTCATTCAATATCAACTCGCTGAGATCTGTTCCCATTCTTATGCGAGGCTGAAGCTAGCTGCGCCTTTACTCAAGTGGATGCAAAATGAGGCTGATGAGGCTGCTGTGAGGACGATGGTGCCGGCACCATCATCCGAAAACCTCTACAAGCACGAGGCCATGGGCCAGGTGGGTGGTGACCTTTTAATGAATCTGGTATATTTTCTTAATCCACATACATGATTTTATTATTATCTGTTTAATTACTTGTTGGCTTTGCCTAATGCTTACCAAAAGTTCGAAGCTCTTGCGTTTGCTTACAATCATCATGCACTAATTTTTCACTTTTCGGTCCGTCTCATCCGAGTATATAAGCTTGTTGAGTTCCGTTGGCTTCTTTTGTAATCATTTGCATTGTTGTCAATCTGTTGTCTATGCACAACCCTATTCTTCCACTTACATCCCGCACTATTTGCATCAGTCTATCTCATAGATTTATTAAATATCAATGATGAGTTCTGTTGCTATTCATATGCGGGATGAAGCCTGTGCCTCTACTCAAATGGAAAAAAATGATCCTGATGAGGCTGCTTGTGAAGACGATGGTGCCGCCACCATCTTCGAAAACCTCCTCAAGCAAAAGGCCACGGGCCAGTTGGGTGGTATCCTTTTCAGTAAGCAGGTATATTTTCTTAATCCTCATACATGATTTGATTTGCCTGTTTATTGCCGGCTTTGTCTAATGCTTACCAATAGTTCAGAAACACACACAACCCTATTCTTCCACTTACATCCAGCACTATATGCATCAGTGTCTCATAGATTCATTTTATATATCACTGCTGATGTCCGTTGCTCTTCAATTTTCATATGCGAACGAAACTGCTAAGCCTTCATTGGTCAAAAGGATTGCAAGCTGCTGCCGATGAGGCATCTGCGAGAGGCTGCCACCAAGTTCTTGTCGGCCCCACCTCGGATGCTTATATAAGCTCAAGTCCAAGGACCAGCCGAGCCGTAACCATCCAAGGGTTCAGGTATATTTTCTTAAGCCACATATACATGCCATGATTTATGTCGATATTATCACCGGCTCACGTCTAATGCTTTTGGAATTCGGAAACGCCAAATTAGCATGCTTATATTCATCATACACTAAATTTTGACTGTTCGGTTTGTAACATAGTGTTATGCACTCGCTTGTCAACATTTGCATTGCTCCGAACTATGCACTTTACACAACCTAATTCTTCCACTTACATTCAGCGCTACGCACCAGTAGTACCTCCCATGTTTCCTTCACCATCCCGATGCCGAGCTTGCGGGAATATGGCGGGTCCATGTACATACCCCGCATATAACACCTCCTATGGCTCTATCTACCTTTCTAATAACTCCTTCACAGAGTTACAGGTATGTATTCTCAGTGGTTTAGCATGAATTAGCATATAGTAAAGTCTTGTTTTTAGTCTTCCTCGCTTCTTACATTAGTATCAATTTTCACTACGGATCGTACCTTGTGAACTTCGTCCAATGATTAACCGGATGTGTCCGCATGAAGGGTCTTTCACTATGCATGGCAATGGCAAATTGATGATCACCTACACGGTCTATGAGGTGTATGTCTACAAGACGCAGGCCATCACATATTTGTATGGACATGATTGGAGAAAGTTTGCTTTTGACTACGGTCTGAGGAAACGAGCTGAGGATCAGAAACTCAAACGGGCAGATATACGTAACTGCTTACAGAGTTGGAGACACTTCGAAATATATATTATGTAACTTTTTTGTACTCATATCCTTTGATTACTGCAGTTGTTCTAAACCATTCCCTCTGTTCTAGCTTGCTGGGTTTAACATGATCAAAGTTACAGATCCCCTGATGGAACAGGAGCGGATGTCACAAAGGGCACCCACACCAGCACCGGCACCGGCTTCCCACTCTCCTGCATCAGCACCGGTTCCTGTACCAGCTCCGTTTACTGCATCTACCCAGCAGGCTCCTGCATCAGCACTGGTTCCTCTAGCTGCACCGTTTACTGCACCTGCCCAACAGCCTCCTGCATCAGCACCGGTTCCTCTAGAGGCACCGTTTATTGCACCTGCCCAGCAGTCTCCTGCATCAGCACTAGCTCGTGTACCAGCCCAGGCTCCTGCACCTGCCCCAGCCAGATCACCGAGGTCTCAGCTCATTGCTGTGGCCACCCGTGTGGTGACCAGGACACATCTGAAGGCTATGTTCGTGAGTATATGACAGCATAACTGCTCTTATCTTGATGTCTTCTCTACTCAAAGTCTCACATGGTTCAGTCTTCAGTGCATTGGTGCCATTGACTAATTTTTGGTGGTATCTCTTGTTTGAATCAGAAATTGCCTAAAAGTATCTCCAAGGATCTCAATGCTGGCCGAAGGGGCAACATTTCCCTCGTCATGGAGAGTGAAGGTCTCACCGTGGAGGGACGGTACTCCGTCAGTCCCACAGATGGCCGCTTGGTTGTTACTTCCAGGTGGAAAAATTTCATTGACGGTGCCAAACTTCGCATTGGATCAAAGTTGAAGGTCAAGATCTTTCGATGCCGCTCGTGACATGCTTGGTCATAAAGTTTGCGGTTGTCTAGTTCTGTTGTCCCATGAGCCCTTAGCAAATGCATCTGTAGTTATACTTATATAAGGTTATCTTATCTGAACTGCTAATTAATTGTATGGGTGGTAAAACTCTGGCAAGCTTTTTTCTCTTAGCAAGTATGTATGTATGATCAGCTATTATGATAACTAATGTTTGTGTTCATCTTAATTTGCATTTCCGTTTTAGAAAAAAACTTAATTTCTATTTTGGCTGACACGTTAGAGAACTATCGGATTGAATCCACAACATGATTCAAATAGATTCATTACACCGAGCCACATGTCTTGACCTTGCTATACACTAGTTCCATTAATTAGTGCAAGAAGGCTTACCGAGCTGCACGAACCACGGAGATTCGAATCCACCTTAGCTATCTAGCTAGAAATACAACCTTTGCAGAAAGAGGATTTGCAGTATGGGGAGGCTGACATTGGGGACCCATGAGGCAGCAGCGTTGTCAACGTTTTAAAGGCGGCAGGAGATCGAAACAAAAAAAATAAGCCAAAAATCAGTTGGTAAACAAAATCCAAGAAATGAAACATTTACCTTTCTGAGAGGATGACATGCGGGACCCATGAGGCAGCAGCATCCTCAACTATTCCAAGGCGGCAGGGATCAAAATAAAAAAAGGAAATAGCCAGGAAATTAATTAGGGTCAAAAATAAATCTATCAAAGGAAACATTTATTGTTCATAGAGGATGACATGTGGGACCGACACTGCAGCTAACGTCGTCATCGTTTCAAAGGGGGCGGGGATCAAAAGAAAAAGGCAAATAGCCGAGAAATTAGGGGTAAAAAATAAATCCAACAAAGGAAACTTTTATTGTTCACAGAGGATGACATGCGGGACCCATGAGCCAGCAGCTTCCTCAACGTTTCAAAGTCGGCATGAGATTGAAAGAAAAAGGAAAGTGACCAAATATCAGGAGCCAAAAATAATCCAAGAAAAGAAATTTTATTGTACATAGAGGATGACATGCGGGTCCCATTTTGCAGCAGCGATCTCAACGTTTTCAAGGTGGCACGAGGACCAAAAGAAAAATGAAGTAGCCGGAAATCAGGGGGTGAAAAAAATCCAAGAAAAGAAAGATTTCAATTGGGCTGCATCTGGACATCTGGGCCTTCGAACTATCCTGCTGGGCCTTTTGACTCGTACAATTTCAGCCCGCTCCAAAACAAGAAAGTTCGGATTTTTCTAAAAAAAACAGGAAAGTCCTATGCTTCGCAAAAACACAAAACAAGGAGATTCAACATATAAGTTTGTTTATGTAAAAATAAAGATTTAATTTATCCGTTTGGAATAGCTCAGAGCGAAATACACTGTTTATTGTCTGCAAAATAATCAAGATATCACATGTTTCTTGTACGAGGAGGCTGACATCGGGGACCCATGAGCCAGCAGCGTCGTCAACGTTTTAAAGGCGGCAGGGGATGGAAAGAAAAAATAAACCAAAAATCTGTTGGTAAAAAATCCAAGAAAAGAAACATTTTCGTTCTGAGAGGATGACATGCGGGACCCATGAGGCAGCAACATCCTCAGCGTTTATTGTTCATAGAGGTTGACATGTGGGACCCGTGAGCCAGCAGCGTCCTCAACGTTTTAAAAGGCTGCAGGTGATCGAAAGAAAAAATAAGCCAAAAATCGTTTGGTCAACAAAATCCAAGAAAAAAACATTTACCGTTCTGAGAGGATGACATGCGGGACCCATGAGGCAGCAACATCCTCAACGATTCCAAGGCGGCAGGGGATCAATAGAAAAAAAGGAAATAGCCAGAAATTAATTAGGGGTTCAAAATAAATCCATCAAAGGAAACTTTTATTGTTCATAGAGGATGACATGTGGGACCGACCTGCCAACAGCGTCCTCATCGTTTCAGAGGGGGCAGGAGATCAAAAGAAAAAGGCAAATAGCCAGAAATTAGGGGTCAAAAATAACTCCAAGAAAGAAAACTTTTATTGTTCGTAGAGGATGACATGCGGGACCCATGAGCCGGCGACTTACTCAACGTTTCAAAGGCGGCATGAGATCGAAATAAAAAGGCAAGTGACAAAATATCAGGAGCCAAAGATAATCCAAGAAAAGAAACTTTATTGTACATATAGGATGACATGCGGGTCCCATTTAGCAGCAGCGGTCTCAACGTTTCAAATGCGGCTTGAGATCAAAAGAAAAAGAAAGTTGATTGTACATAGAGGATGACATGCGGGTCCCATGAGTCAGCAGCTTACCCAACATTTCCAAGGCGGCAGGGGATCAAAAGAAAAAGGAAATAGCCAAAAATCAGAGGGTGAAATAAATAAATAAAATAAACTTTTATAGCACATAGAGGATGACATGCGGGTCCCATGAGCCAGCAAGTGACCAAATATCAGGATCCAAAAATAATTCAAGAAAAGAAACTTGATTGTACATAGAGGATGACATGCGGGTCCCATGAGTCAGCAGCTTACTCAACGTTTCCAAGACGGCGAGGGATCAAAAGAAAAAGGAAATAGCCAAAAATCAGAGGGTGAAAAAAAATCCAAGAAAATAAACTTTTATAGCACATAGAGGATGACATGCGGGTCCCATGAGCCAGCAGGTTCCTCAACGTTTCAAACGTGGCATGAGATCGAAAGAAAAAGGCAAGTGACAAAATATGAGGAGCCAAAAATAATTCAAGAAAAGAAAGTTTTATAGTACATAGAGGATGACATGCGGGTCCCATTTAGCAGCAGCAGTATCACCGTTTGAGAGGCGGCAGGGGATCGAAAGAAAAAGGCAAGTGACCAAATATCAGGAGCCAAAAATAATTCAAGAAAAGAAAGTTTTATAGTACATAGAGGATGACATGCGGGTCCCATTTAGCAGCAGCGGTATCACCGTTTGAGAGGCTGCACGGGATCGAAAGAAAAAGGCAAGTGACCAAATATGAGGAGCCAAAAATAATTCAAGAAAAGAAAGTTTTATAGTACATAGAGGATGACATGCGGGTCCCATTTAGCAGCAGCGGTATCACCGTTTGAGAGGCGGCAAGGGATCGAAAGAAAAAGGCAAGTGACCAAATATCAGGAGCCAAAAATAATTCAAGAAAAGAAAGTTTTATAGTACATAGAGGATGACATGCGGGTCCCATTTAGCAGCAGCGGTCTCACCGTTTGAGAGGCGGCAGGGGATCGAAAGAAAAAGGTAAGTGACCAAATATGAGGTGCCAAAAAATCCAAGAAAAGAAAGTTTTATAGTACATAGAGGATGACATGCGGGTCCCATTTAGCAGCAGCGGTATCACCGTTTGAGAGGCGGGACGGGATCGAAAGAAAAAGGCAAGTGACCAAATATGAGGTGCCAAAAAAAACTCCAAGAAAAGAAAGTTGATTGCACATAGAGGATAACATGCGGGTCCCATTTAGCAGCAGCGGTCTCAACGTTTCCAAGGCGGCAAGGGATCAAAAGAAAAAGGAAGTAGACAGAAATCAGGGGGTCAAAAAAATCCAAGAATAGAAAGAATTTTGGTTCATAGAGGATGACATGCGGGACCCATGATCCTGCATCGTAAACGGCTCGATCGGAGAGCGTTGAACGAGATGGCGCGATCGAGAAAAAAATAATGCTAGAGAGGCTGCCATCTGGGCCCTACATCCCTGGGCGGTGCGGATTTGCGTTGACTCGGTCGGCGAACCCGAGATTTCGAGATGCACCACGTCCCGGGCCACCATACGCGACGTTTTGGCCGTTTTCGTTGGGCTAGGTGGCCTCAAAAACGAGAAAAAAAAACGTTTTGACATGCACAAAGGAGAGACCAAAAATCGTCGGCCATGGTACACCAGCAACCACGGCGTGACTTCAACTTCGTCGGCCATGGCAACTTTTCTTGTAGTGGATTAGCACTCGCAAGAGTGTGAACTTCGGGATAAATCATCGTCTCCCGCGTGCCTCGGTTATCTCTATTCCCGAGCTCTTTACTTATGCATTTTACTTTGTGATAGCCATCATGCTTGAAGTTATATATCTTGCTATCACCTAGTTGCTTATATTGCTTAGCATAAGTTGTTGGTGCACATACGTGAACCATAGTATATAGACTTTGGGCATGACAAAGTAAACGCTAGTTTTATTCCGCATTTGTTAAGCCCATCTCGTAAAAGTTTTAAACCGCCTATTCACCCCCCCTCTAGGCGACATCCGTGTCCTTTCACTGTAGCAATTGCGTTCTTGATTGTGATTCTTGGAAAATTAGCAACATTTTGTTATGTGCCAAACACCTCATGCTTTTTCTCTTCTTTCTTTCAATATTTTTTTCTCAGATGCAGATCATACTTTTTTAAAATATTAAATTGTACAATTGATATATAAAGTATAAGACAGGGTAACGTCCTGCTCTTCCATGTGGGAATAAAGCTTTGACTTCTAAAAATAACCATGTCTAATTTGTGAAGTTTTCCTGATCTCTCTATCCATGCACTTTTCACAAAATTCAGTTCAGATTTCTAGCATGTACGTGTTTGTTGGTCTCTACGAAGACTGAAGACACGAAAGCATCTTCTTTTATCATCAAGAAAAGTGCAAAACTTCATGGTTGGTTTTTATTATCGGTGTTCATTCTATGGATTACTTTTAAAGGGAATAGGAAAAGAATTAATAATTAGGATTTGAACCACATTGAATGTTTTTCATGCCAGACGACTATATCCTCCCTATTTCACTATCAGTTAGTACCAAATAACATGAATATTGAAATTAAGTAGTTCATTCAGTGATGCAAACGATTCAGTATTGTCATATTTGCTAGCATGGATGTTGTCTTCTCTAAACGACGTTTAAGCTCGAAGAGGAATCATTTATACTGTCCTTTGTGCCACAGAGAAAGCAGTAAGTTTATTTGTACCATCACAAGCGCAAGTTTGCAAAGCAGTGTCAGTAATTTTTTATTTTTTCGTCTGACAACTATTATTGCATATTAAAGTGAAATAAGCACCGGTTAGCATGAAACTGAGGCATGTAAGTGGGCATAGGTGCGTGATATCTAGTCATTGAGGCCCCCATCTAAACTCCTCGCTTCATCTTCCTTTTTTCCGGACTTATTTTTATTGCATCAAGTTTTGGTGGAGTTGAATCTAAGGTGGACCTGTGAAATCTTGTAAGAAAATTGCATTTTAAGTTCATGGATCTCTTGAGTAAATTACCCGTGTACATAATTTACATAGCCTTGATATATTTTTGTTTTGCAATAAGGAAGGATGAGTAGGCGCTGCAGCCCCACCATTTACATTGATAAACTCCCAGGGATATCAATGAGAGGGAGGAGGAGGATATTTTCTACAAGGTTGGCGTCTCAGTTTCATTCTATGTTCTCTATTCATCTTGATTACATGAAATAGTGTTACTACTATAGAACTCGGACTTTGGTGAATTTACTGCATTGTATCTAGAGCTTATCCATTTTCGCTGGTCTGGATCACTACAATATGCGTTAATGTCGAAATTGACTCGGGATCAGAGTGTGTTCAGCAGTAGGAGAATTTGGGCCCTAACAAATTTGGAGTTTTTATTGTTGATCCCAACCTGCGCTGTGCTAATTAAACACATCTCAAAGACCATATGATAGATCAGGGTCTTAGATGATATGATTCCGAACGGACAGTGCACAGAAATCAATTTGGTATGAAATTTTTTTTTTGCTTGTATGTGTGCAGCCTAAGTGGGGAGAGAAGATGGAGATTGGGAAAACAGAGGCGCGGTGCTTCTTATGCTAGCTTATGGTTGTGACTTTTCTGTCTTCTTGAAAAGAATTGCGGAGAAATGTTATTTTTTGTTGTTGCTTCTGGGTGCATATAATGTGGTTGTTTGTGTTGTCTAATTTATACTTCCGTTGATGCAACACGTTGATGTCCGATCCAGATATAAGTTGGGAAGAAACATAACACTTTGATCTTGGGGGAAATGACCAGCCTACCCTTCGGTGAAAGCAAGCTTAAAGAGCCCCAAAAAGGTTGTATTATCACAATATATGGGAAAGTGGAATATATGGTGTGACATTTAGAGAGCCTGATAGAGTTGAACAAAATTTTGGAGAAGAATCGAGTTTTAGGGATGTCCTACATTACCATGTCAATGTTATTCTTGCATATTTAATTTAATTTTTATTAAATGAAATATTGTTGTAGGTTGAAAATTTATTTGTCTTAATATTAAAAAAACTTCAATAATTTGAAGTATGATTGATGTTGGCCCATAACACCACATTTTTTTTCTTTCTACACACTTTAAATCTTACATCATTGTATTTACGTGTGCACGACATGTGCGACAAAAAACAAATTTGTTAAACCGTGACAACGCACGGGCATTCAACTAATATTTCTAAATGGAGGGAGTAAGATGTAAATATTTGTAGATTGGTTGGAGATGAGTCGGGATAAAGCTTTTGCAATGATTCACATCCATCTCTCTTAACCCCTCCTGTCTTGCAGTTCAGCCTTTAGAGTTGACTTGTTCCTTACAAAGCCTTGATATATATGTTGACTCAACGCTTACAACACTGACTCACAAGCCCGACGGTACACCATCAGGTGTGAAAGATTATTGCTAAATCCAGGCGTGAATTGGTGATCCTCTCATCCGTCGCTCATGCGCATGAGGTGCTACACCTGCTGAACCAGCTCATGAAGAGCCTGTGCGGTGGGAAAATGTCAGACACCTGGTGGGGCGGTGTGTCCCCTATTGTCGAGGGTGAACCCTGCGGTGTTCCCTGCGCTAATGTGATTTAAGGCGTCCAGAACTAATCATCAACCTCGTGCTCCGGCTCGTCGAGAGCTTCTTCCCCTCCGCAGATTCTTGCGATGACCCGCCGGATAACCTTCCTCATAATCCAGCGGTAGATGGTGGACCATTTTGGGGCACGGCGTGCCCAGCGGGCCACCATCCGTAGGTTCCCGTTTGACCTGGCAACAACCTCCGTAACCTGCGATGAGGGAATTAATGCTGAATAAAGCGCGAACCGGCGAGGATGAGATGGCCGGACTTGCGGCGTTGAGCCTCTGATGACCACGAATCGGCGGCGGAGACAATTTCCCGATCAAAAGCGCGAATCTTGGGTCAAGGGAGACCTTGGAACGGCGGCGGGCGAAGCTCTCCGTGCGCGGGGTCGCCGGAGATCAGATCTGGCGGGCGGCGCTGCGCGAGGAAGAAGATGAAGTGAGGATTGCGGTGAAAGAATGGGAAAGTTACCGCGCGTGGGGGTATTTATAGACCTCGCACGGAGATTCGTGTTTCGGATCCGACGGTGGAAACGGAACGGTCACATCGTTGGATGCTTGACACGTGTCTTCGGTTAAAAGCGGTAAAACGACGTGGAGGTAACTTAACTGTGCACTCCCGAAATTTCCGGCTAGAGATTCGCATCTCCGAAAATTTAGCGCGGGAAAAGAGGAAGTTGTGCGCGGGAAAAGTGGAAATCTGCTACATTGCCGTTACTGAAGAACAGATGATTTCCGAGAAGATGACATTGGAAACAAGTAAAATTTAGAAGCTCTTCAAGATTCTCTTCGGATCCGAGTTGATTGAAGCAGGAGGAATGATGAATCTCGGAGAAATTCGGGGGCTACTGTTGTGGGTATACTTTATGGGTATATCAACGGCATGGCCTAGATCCGGCAAGCCCGGGTGGCCCACAGTTGGTGATGTGGCATGTGGCCCATCGGGCGGCCCGATGCTTGTAGATCCGAAGGATGAAGTCCAGCCCAGGAACAGGAAGCCGGATCCCAACCTGACCTACGAAGGAGGCCGGATCCGTAGAGGCCCATAAAGGTATCCGGATCCCGCACGGTATAGAAGGAAGGCGGATCCTTGACGTACACGGCAAGACATTGTACTGTAGTTAAGCAACTTGTATTCCGGCTAGGACTCTCCATGTAAACCCTAGATCCGTGCGCCTATATAAGCCGGATCCCGGGAGCCCTAGAGGCACAACCACAACTCATTGTAACAACGCGAAAGCGCCCAGATAATTCCGGACAAGCGGCGGTAGGCCTTGCCATCGTGCGGGTGATCCGAAGGCTGGGTAAATCGCGTACCACCGTCCCGAGGACTCTCCGCCCAATGGCTCCTACTTCTTCTTCCCTCCATGAGGATCCCTCCCTGCGGAGTACCGCCGAATAGGCAACGACAGTTGGCGTCCACCGTGGGGCTAGCGGCGTCTGGAGGCCGGAACTGGGAGGGTTCTACCTTCGGAGGCATCGGCGACACCATTGCCGTGGGGCGCGTCATGTACGCCGGAAACCTTCCGATCATCCCTGAGGATGAGTGCTGGATTCCGGCTAAGACAAACCCCTTCAAGCTCTCCATCATCCCGATCGGCGGGATACACATCTTCATCGGCGAAACCGTCGATTCCGACGGGAACGCACTGATACGTCTCCGACGTATCGATAATTTCTTATTTCCATGCCACATTATTGATGATATCTACATGTTTTATGCATACTTTATGTTATATTTATGCGTTTTCCGGAACTAACCTATTGACGAGATGCCGAAGGGCCAGTTCCTGTTTTCTGCTGTTTTTGGTTTCAGAAATCCTAGTAAGAAAATATTCTCGGAATTGGACGAAATCAACGCCCAGGGGCCTATTTTTACACGAGGCAATGAACCATAACTAAACCATTGGCGGGAAAAAATAGGTGAAGCGGGCAAAAAGATCAGAAGAGGTGAAGTGGGGGAAAAGATCTTCGAAGCTTATCTAACCTTGCATACAATGTATCATATTACAATGCAGGCCAACCCAGCAGAAGTTGGAATGCCTATGAACATGATGGCTGAAATAAACCACGAAAACAGGTCGTTGGCATGCCAGATCCCATTGCTTCCATCTGCCATCGTGTGGTGGTGCTGATAAAGTTGAAGAATTTTTTTTTAGAAAAACAGGGGGGGCCAAAGCCCCCAGCCCCATTTATATTAAAATGAGGCCAAGATATCATACAGGATGTACATACTACTCTGTCCTGTACCATGTGGTGTTGGCGATCACGAACTGTCTCCGCATCAGTCATCATCCCCACCATGCAATCCGCAATAATTCTCCCCTCTTGATATCCAGCAGACGCAAGCTTTTGTCCATCAACCGAGAATTCGATTCCTTTAGCAAAGGCGCCCAGCTTCGTAGCATTGAAGTTGCACGATCCCAAACCATCAACAGGCTCGACCACTTTCTTCCTTGGAAACACATATCATTTCAATTTTTCCATAAGGACCACAAAAAGAAGCAGTAATAATACTAGCCATGGGATCATTCGATAACCAGATGTTATACAAGGAATTAAAATCATCCATATGAATGCATGGAAAAGTTTCCCGAATCATCTTCCAAGTCTGTTTCGCAACCACACAGTCGAAAAACAAGTGTATACTTGATTACGGATCATCACAGAACAAACAAGAGAGATCATGAACATGCCGACCCTTTGCAAGATTATCTCCAGTGAGAAGTCTATTCTGGCACAGAAGCCAGAGGAAGACATGCACACGGGCGGGAATTCGAATCTTCCAAATGGCAGCAAGTCGAGGAACTCTAATACCCCAATCACTAACAATGCAGTAAAAGTATCTAATCGAATAAACCCCCAATATCTCAAAAACCCAAACTAGATTATCCATTTCAGCAGACAGGGAGTTGGAAAGCAACAAGCTGCAAATCTCATCCCATCTACCCATCATGTGAGCACTAAAACAACGACGAAAAGATAGATGAACTTGGACATGTACCAACACCTGATCAAACGTAGCTATTGGATCATTACAAATGGAAAACAAATCCGAGAAAAGAGTTGCAAGAGAGCAGTGGGATACCCATGTATCCATCCAAACGAGCACCTTATTGCCATTGCCTAATTCCCAATTATAGCCGGTCCTAACTGTCGTTGCCTATTCGACGGTACTCGAGAGGAGGGATCCTCATGGAGGGAAGAAGAAGTAGGGGGCCATTGGGCGGAGAGTCCTCGGGACGGTGGTACGCGATTTACCCAGCTTCGGATCACCTGCACGATGGCAAGGCCTACTGCTGCTTATGCAGGAATTATCTGGGCGCTTTCGCGTTGTTACAATAAGTTGTGGTTGTGCCTCTAGGGCTCCCGGGATCCGGCTTATATAGGCGCACGGATCTAGGGTTTACATGGAGAGTCCTAGCCGGAATACAAGTTGCTTAACTACAGTACAATGTCTTGCCGTGTACGTCAAGGATCCGCCTTCCTTCTATACCGTGCGGGATCCGGATACCTTTATGGGCCTCTACGGATCCGGCCTCCTTCGTAGGTCGGTTGGGATCCGGCTTCCTGTTCCTGGGCTGGACTTCATCCTTCAGGATCTACAGCAACTGGGCCGCCCGATGGGCCACATGCCACATCACCAACTGTGGGCCACCCGGGCTTGCCGGATCTAGGCCATGCCGTTGATATACCCATAAAGTATATCCACAACAGTAGCCCCCGAATTTCTCCGAGATTCATCATTCCTCCTGCTTCAATCAACTCGGATTCGAAGAGAATCTTGAAGAGCTTCTAAATTTTACTTGTTTCCGATGTCATCTTCTCGGAAATCATCTGTTCTTCAGTAACGGCAATGTAGCAGATTTTCCACTTTTCCTGCGCACAACTTCCTCTTTTCCCGCGCTAAATTTTCGGAGATGCGAATCTCTAGCCGGAAATTTCGGGAGTGCACAGTTAAGTTACCTCCACGTCGTTTTACCGCTTTTAACCGAAGACACGTGTCAAGCATCCAACGATGTGACCGTTCCGTTTCCACCGTCGGATCCGAAACACGAATCTCCGTGCGAGGTCTATAAATACCCCCACGCGCGGTAACTTTCCCATTCTTTCACCGCAATCCTCACTTCATCTTCTTCCTCGTGCAGCGCCGCCCGCCAGATCTGATCTCCGGCGACCCCGCGCACGAAGAGCTTCGCCCGCCGCCGTTCCAAGGTCTCCCTTGACCCAAGATTCGCGCTTTTGATCGGGAAATTGTCTCCGACGCCGATTCGTGGTCATCAGAGGCTCAACGCCGCAAGTCCGGCCATCTCATCCTCGCCGGCATCCCAAAGAACCACCGCGCCATTAATGGTAAGTGCACCGGCCTTGTAGAAGAAGAAGTAGCGTAGAGTAGATTCCGACTACTCAAATTAGTTTGCATGGGTGCAGCCGGAAGCATGCTGCCTAGTTCGCCGAAATGCACTGGTAGCTCTCCGAATAGTCCGGATCCCAGCACATTAGAACCAAGCTGCCCGGAACCCCTTGCATTCTTGCCATCATACGTTTTCGACATCAAATTAGCTCAACCATTCTCCGCCTCTTCCAGCACTGCACTTGGCCGGATCCCCACCTTTAAAGAAATCCAAGTAGAACTTGAAGGACATGCTAGGATGGCCGCTAAGGTGCAAGAGGCGGATGCGAAGAAGGCTTTCAAGGCCCGGATCCGAGAAGGCAAGAAGGGACAGTGGTGGCCCTGTGAAACTAAGGATGCGGAACTAAGTGATACGTCTCCGACGTATCGATAATTTCTTATGTTCTATGCCATATTATTGATGATACCTACATGTTTTATGCACACTTTATGTCATATTCGTGCATTTTCTGGAACTAACCTATTAACAAGATGCCGAAGTGCCAGTTCCTGTTTTCTACTGTTTTTGGTTTCAGAAATCCTAGTAACGAAATATTCTCGGAATTGGACGAAACGAAGACCCAGGTGCCTATTTTTCCACGGAGCTTCCAGAAGACCGAAGAACATACGAAGTGGGGCCACGAGGTGGCGACACCACAAGGCGGCGCGGCCCGGGGGGCCCGCGCCGCCCTATGGTGTGGCCCTCGTCGGCCCTCGACTGCGCCCTTCCGCCTACTTAAAGCCTCCGTCGCGAAACCCCTAATGCGAAAAACCACGATACGGAAAACCTTACCGAGACGCCGCCGCCGCCGATCCCATCTCGGGGGATTACGGAGATCTCCTCCGGCACCCTGCCGGAGAGGGATTCATCTCCCGGAGGACTCTACACCGCCATGGTCGCCTCCGGAGTGATGAGTGAGTAGTTCACCCTGGACTATGGGTCCATAGCAGTAGCTAGATGGTTGTCTTCTCCTCATTGTGCTTCATTGTTGGATCTTGTGAGCTGCCTAACATGATCAAGATCATCTATCTCGTAATTCTATATGTTGTGTTTGTCGGGATCCGATGGATAGAGAATACCATGTCATGTTAATTATCAAGTTATTACATATGTGTTGTTTATGATCTTGCATGCTCTCCGTTTCTAGTAGAGGCTCGGCCAAGTTTTTACTTTTAACTCCAAGAGGGAGTATTTATGCTCGATAGTGGGTTCATGCCTGCATTGACACCTGGGAGTGACAGAAACCCCTAAGGTTGTGTTGTGCTATTGCCACTAGGGATAAAACATTGGCGCTATGTCCGAGGATGTAGTTGTTGATTACATTACGCACCATACTTAATGCAATTGTCTGTTGTTAGCAACTTAATACTGGAGGGGGTTCGGATGATAACCTGAAGGTGGACTTTTTAAGCATAGATGCAGTTGGATGGCGGTCTATGTACTTTGTCGTAATGCCCAATTAAATCTCACTATACTTATCATGTCATGTATGTGCATTGTTATGCCCTCTCTATTTGTCAATTGCCCGATCTGTAATTTGTTCACCCAACATGCTTTTATCTTATGGGAGAGACACCTCTAGTGAACTGTGGACCCCGGTCCATTCTTTAATACTGAAATACAAATCTGCTGCAATACTTGTTTTTACTGTTTCTCTGCAAACAATCATCTTACACACAATACGGTTAATCCTTTGTTACAGCAAGCCGGTGAGATTGACAACCTCGCTGTTTCGTTGGGGCAAAGTACTTTGGTTGTGTTGTGCAGGTTCCACGTTGGCGCCGGAATCTCTGGTGTTGCGCCGCACTACATCCCGCCGCCATCAACCTTCAACGTGCTTCTTGGCTCCTCCTGGTTCGATAAACCTTGGTTTCTTTCCGAGGGAAAACTTGCTGCTGTGCGCATCATACCTTCCTCTTGGGGTTGCCCAACGAACGTGTGAAATACACGCCATCAAGCTCTTTTTCCAGGCGCCGTTGTCGGGGAGATCAAGACACTGCCTGCAAGGGGAGTCTCCACTTCTCAATCTCTTTACTTTGTTTTTGTCTTGCTTTATTTTATTTACTACTTTGTTTGCTGCACTTATATCAAAACACAAAAAAATTAGTTGCTAGCTTTACTTTATTTACTTGTCTTGTTTGCTATATCAAAAACACAAAAAAATTAGTTTACTTGCATTTACTTTATCTAGTTTGCTTTATTTACTACTCGTTAAAATGGCCAACCCTGAAAATACTAAGTTGTGTGACTTCACTAGCACAAATAACAATGATTTCCTATGCACACCTATTGCTCCACCTCGCTACTACAGCAGAATTCTTTGAAATTAAACCTCGCTTTACTTAATCTTGTCATGAGAGAGCAATTTTCTGGTGTTAGTTCTGATGATGCTGTTGCCCATCTCAATAATTTTGTTGAACTATGTGAAATGCAAAAGTATAAAGATGTAGATGGTGACATTATAAAACTAAAATTGTTTCCTTTCTCATTAAGAGAAAGAGCTAAAGATTGGTTGCTATCTCTGCCTAAGAATAGTATTGATTCATGGACTAAATGCAAGGATGCTTTTATTGGTAGATATTATCCCCTGCTAAAATTATATCTTTGAGGAGTAGAATAATGAATTTTAAACAATTAGATAATGAACATGTTGCTCAAGCTTGGGAAAGAATGAAATCTCGGTTAAAAATTGCCCAACCCATGGATCGACTACTTGGATGATCATCCAAACCTTCTATGCAGGACTAAATTTTTCTTGCGGAACTTATTGGATTCAGCTGCTGGAGGTACCTTTATGTCCATAACTCTTGGTGAAGCAACAAAGCTTCTTGATAATATGATGGTTAATTACTACGAATGGCACACGGAAAGAGCTCCACAAGGTAAGAAGGTAAATTACGTCGAAGAATCCTCTTCCTTGAATGATAAAGTTGATGCTATTATGTCTATGCTTGCGAATGATAGGACTAATGTTGATCCTAATAATGTTTCATTAGCTTCATTGGTTGCCCAAGAAGAACATGTTGATGTAAACTTCATTAAAAATAATAATTTCAACAACAATGCTTATCGGAACAATTCTAGTAATAACTATAGGCCATATCCTTATAATAATGGTAACGGTTATGCTAATTCTTATGGGAATTCTTACAACAATAATAGGAATACACCCCCTGGACTTGAAGCCATGCTTAAAGAATTTATTAGTACACAAACTGCCTTTAACAAATCGTTGAGGAAAAGCTCAATAAAATTGATATTCTTGTTTCTAGAGTTGATAGTCTTGCCTCTAATGTTGATCTTTTGAAATCGAAAGTTATGCCTAATAGGGATATTGAAAATAAAATTGTTACTACAGCAAATGCCATCCAAGTTAGAATTAATGATAATATAAGATTAATGGCTGAACTGCGTGCTAGGTGGGATAGAGAAGAAAATGAAAAACTAGCTAAAAAGGAAAATGTAGCTAAAGTTTGGACTATTACCACCACAAGCAATGCTAATGATTCACATGTTGCTGGACCTCCTACTATTAATGGTAAAATAATTGGTGTTGGCAATGCTTCTACTCCTAGTGCAAAGCGCGCAAAATTACCTGAAACTGCTATAAATCTAGTAAACTGCTTGTGATAAAGCTGCTGAAATTTTTCCAACCTTGGGGATGATAATCCCATTGCTTTAGATTGTAATGATTTAGATTTTGATGATTGCCACATCTCTGAAGTTATAAAGTTCTTGCAAAAACTTGCTAAGAGTCCCAATGCTAGCGCTATAAATTTGGCTTTCACAAAACATATTACAAATGCTCTCATAAAAGCTAGAGAAGAGAAATTAAAACTTGAAACTTCTATTCCTAGAAAGCTAGAGGATGGTTGGGAGGCCATCATTAAAATGAGAGTCAAAGATTTTGATTGTAATGCTTTATGTGATCTTGGTGCAAGTATTTCGTTATGCCTAAAAAAGTCTATGATATGCTTGACTTGCCACCATTGAAAAACTGTTATCCGGATGTTAATCTCGCTGATAATGCTAAAAAGAAACCTTTGGGGAGAGTTGATAATGTTCATATTATGGTTAACAATAACCTTGTCCCCGTTGATTTTGTTGTCTTGGATATTGAATGCAATGCATCTTGCCCCATTATATTGGGAAGACCTTTTCTTCGAACCGTTGGTGCTACTATTGATATGAAGGAAGGTAATATTAAATATCAATTTCCTCTCAAGAAAGGTATGGAACACTTCCCTAGAAAGAGAATGAAGGTACCTTATGATTCTATTATTAGAACAAATTATGATGTTGATGCTTCATCTCTCGATGTTACTTGAGTTACACTTTCGCGCCTAGCTGAAAGGCGTTAAAGAAAAGCGCTTATGGGAGACAACCCATGTTTTTACTACAGTATTTTTGTTTTATATTTGTGTCTTGGAAGTTGTTTACTACTGTAGCAACCTCTCCTTATCTTAGTTTTGAGTTTTGTTGTGCTAAGTAAAGTCTTTGATAGAAAAGTAAGTACTAGATTTGGATTACTGCGCAGTTCCAGATTTCTTTGCTGTCACGAATCTGGGTCTATCTCCCTCGTAGGTAGCTCAGAAAATTACGCCAATTTACGAGCATGATCCTCAGATATGTACGCAACTTTCATTCAATTTGAGCATTTTCGTTTGAGCAAGTCTGGTGGCCTAATAAAATCCATCTTTACGGACTGTTCTGTTTTGACAGATTCTGTCTTTTATTTCGCATTGCCTCTTTTGCTATGTTGGATGAATTTCTTTGATCCATTAATGTCCAGTAGTTTTATGCAATGTCCAGAAGTGTTAAGAATGATTGTGTCACCTCTGAACATGTGAATTTTTATTATGCACTAACCCTCTAATGAGTTGTTTCGAGTTTGGTGTGGAGGAAGTTTTCAAGGATCAAGAGAGGAGTATGATGCAATATGATCAAGGAGAGTGAAAGCTCTAAGCTTGGGGATGCCCGGTGGTTCACCCCTGCATATTATAAGAAGACTCAAGCGTCTAAGCTTGGGGATGCCCAAGGCATCCCCTTCTTCATCGACAACATTATCAGGTTCCTCCCCCGAAACTATATTTTTATTCCGTCACATCTTATGCACTTTGCTTGGAGCGTCGGTTTGTTTTTGTTTTTTGTTTTGTTTGAATAAAATGGATCCTAGCATTCACTTTATGGGAGAGAGACACGCTCCGCTGTAGCATATGGACAAATATGTCCTTAGGCTCTACTCATAGTATTCATGGCGAAGTTTCTTCTTCGTTAAATTGTTATATGGTTGGAATTGGAAAATGATACATGTAGTAAATTGCTATAATGTCTTGGATAATTTGATACTTGGCAATTGTTGTGCTCATGTTTAAGCTCTTGCATCATATACTTTGCACCCATTAATGAAGAAATACTTAGAGCTTGCTAATTTGGTTTGCATATTTGGTTTCTCTAGAGTCTAGATAATATCTAGTATTGAGTTTTGAACAACAAGGAAGACGGTATGGAGTCTTATAATGTTTACCATATGTCTTTTATGTGAGTTTTGCTGTACCGTTCATCCTTGTGTTTGTTTCAAATAACCTTGCTAGCCTAAACCTTGTATCGAGAGGGAATACTTCTCATGCATCCCAAATACTTGAGCCAACCACTATGCCATATGTGTCCACCATACCTACCTACTACATGGTATTTATCCGCCATTCCAAAGTAAATTGCTTGAGTGCTACCTTTAAATTTCCATCATTCACCTTTGCAATATATAGCTCATGGGACAAATAGCTTAAAAACTATTGTAGTATTGAATATGTACTTATGCACTTTATCTCTTATTAAGTTGCTTGTTGAGCGATAACCATGTTTACGGGGACGCCATCAACTATTCTTTGTTGGATATCATGTGAGTTGCTATGCATGTCCGTCTTGTCTGAAGTAAGAGAGATCTACCACCTTCATGGTTGGAGCATGCATGTTGTTAGATAAGAACTTTGGGCCGCTAACTAAAGCCATGATTCATGGTGGAAGTTTCAGTTTGGACATATATCCTCAATCTCATATGAGAATAATAATTGTTGCCACATGCTTATGCATTAAAGAGGAGTCCATTATCTCGTTGTCCATGTTGTCTCTGTATGGATGTCTAAGTTGAGAATAATCAAAATCGAGAAATCCAAAATGCGAGCTTTCTCCTTAGACCTTTGTACAGGCGGCATGGAGGTACCCCATTGTGACACTTGGTCAAAACATGTGCATTGCAAAGATCCGGTAGTCCAAGTTAATTAGGACAAGGTGCGGGCACTATTAGTATACTATGCATGAGACTTGCAACTTGTAAGATATAATGTACATAACTCATATGCTTTATTACTACTGTTGACAAAATTGTTTCATGTTTTCAAAATAAAAGCTCTAGCACAAATATAGCAATCGATGCTTTCCTCTTTGAAGGACCATTCTTTTTACTTTTTATGTTGAGTCAGTTCACCTATCTCTCTCCACCTCAAGAAGCAAACACTTGTGTGAACGTGCATTGATTCCTACATATTTGCATATTGTACTTGTTATATTACTCTATGTTGACAATTATCCATGAGATATACATGTTACAAGTTGAAAGCAACCGCTGAAACTTAATCTTCCTTTGTGTTGCTTCAATGCCTTTACTTTGATTTATTGCTTTATGAGTTAACTCTTATGCAAGACTTATTAATACTTGTCTTGAAGTACTATTCATGAAAAGTCTTTGCTTTATGATTCACTTGTTTACTCATGTCATTACCATTGTTTTGATCGCTGCATCCACTACATATGTTTACAAATAGTATGATCAAGGTTATGATGGCATATCACTTCAGAAATTATCTTTGTTATCGTTTTACCTGCTCGGGACGAGCAGAACTAAGCTTGGGGATGCTTGATACGTCTCCGACGTATCGATAATTTCTTATGTTCTATGCCATATTATTGATGATACCTACATGTTTTATGCACACTTTATGTCATATTCGTGCATTTTCCGGAACTAACCTATTAACAAGATGCCGAAGTGCCGAGTTCTGTTTTCATCGCTGTTTTTGGTTTCGGAAATCCTAGTAACAAAATATTCTCGAATTGGACGAAACGAAGACCCGAGTGCCTATTTTTCCACGGAGCTTCCGGAAGACCGAAGAACATACGAAGTGGGGCCACGAGGTGGCAAAACCACAAGGCGGCGTGGCCCGGGGGGCCCGCGCCGCCTATGGTGTGGCCCCTCGTCCGGCCCCGACTCTGCCCTTCCGCCTACTTAAAGCCTCCGTCGCGAAACCCCCGATGCGAAAAACCACGATACGGAAAACCTCATCGAGACGCCGCCACCGCCGATCCCATCTCGGGGGATTCGCGAGATCTCCTCCGGCACCCCGCCGGAGAGGGGATTCATCTCCCGGAGGACTCTACACCGCCATGGTCGCCTCCGGAGTGATGAGTGAGTAGTTCACCCCTGGACTATGGGTCCATAGCGAGTAGCTAGATGGTTGTCTTCTCCTCATTGTGCTTCATTGTTGGATCTTGTGAGCTGCCTAACATGATCAAGATCATCTATCTCGTAATTCTATATGTTGTGTTTGTCGGGATCCGATGGATAGAGAATACCATGTCATGTTAATTATCAAGTTATTACATATGTGTTGTTTATGATCTTGCATGCTCTTCGTTTCTAGTAGAGGCTCGGCCAAGTTTTTACTTTTAACTCCAAGAGGGAGTATTTATGCTCGATAGTGGGTTCATGCCGCATTGACACCTGGGGGAGTGACAAAACCCCTAAGGTTGTGTTGTGCTTGTTGCCACTAGGGATAAAACATTGGCGCTATGTCCGAGGATGTAGTTGTTGATTACATTACGCACCATACTTAATGCAATTGTCTCGTTGTTAGCAACTTAATACTTGGAGGGGTTCGGATGATAACTCTGAAGGTGGACTTTTTAGGCATAGATGCGAGTTGGATGGCGGTCTATGTACTTTGTCGTAATGCCCAATTAAATCTCACTATACTTATCATGTCATGTATGTGCATTGTTATGCCCTCTCTATTTGTCAATTGCCCGACCGTAATTTGTTCACCCAACATGCTTTTATCTTATGGGAGAGACACCTCTAGTGAACTCGTGGACCCCGGTCCATTCTTTAATACTCGAAATACAAATCTGCTGCAATACTTGTTTTTACCGTTTTCTCTGCAAACAATCATCTTCCACACAATACGGTTAATCCTTTGTTACAGCAAGCCGGTGAGATTGACAACCTCGCTGTTTCGTTGGGGCAAAGTACTTTGGTTGTGTTGTGCGGGTTCCACGTTGGCGCCGGAATCTCCGGGTGTTGCGCCGCACTACATCCCGCCGCCATCAACCTTCAACGTGCTTCTTGGCTCCTCCTGGTTCGATAAACCTTGGTTTCTTTCTGAGGGAAAACTTGCTGCTGTGCGCATCATACCTTCCTCTTGGGGTTGCCCAACGAACGTGTGAAATACACGCCATCACTAAGGGACCTCCAAAGTGAGGGCATGATTTCTCCGCAACGGAGCTTCATGCGCGACTCCGACGTCCCCAAGCCAGGCGCTGACGAAACAATCCTGACCAAAGCCTGGGTTGAGCGCGGACTGTCGCTCCCCTGTTCGGAATTCTTTCTCTCCATCCTCACCACTTATGGGCTTCAGCCCCACAATATCTATCCAAACTCATATCTCCTCCTCTCGAACTTTGTAACGCTTTGCGAGGGGCACCTCGGAATTCGCCCGAACATCCGATTATGGCAATTTTTCTTCCGGGTGAAGATAGAGACGAAGGACAAGCCCATGGTGAACTGCGGCAGCATGACCTTCATGCTCCGACCTGGTCGCATGTATCCTCCTCACGACTCCCACGAATCCGTCCGGTACTGGAACGTCGGATGGTTCTACGCGAAGAATGTCGCAGTTCCGGGTGTCCATGAAGGGCTGCCCAAATTTATCAACAAGCCTCCGGAAGAACGCGACAGCTGGAGCTTCGTCCCCACGCTCGCCCAGACTCCGACACTGGAAAAAGCTGCGCGAAGAATCTCTTGGTTAGTCCATGACGGGCTAACCGGAACTCATCTCACTCTAAGCTGGTTCACTCGGCGGATCCAGCCACTGCGGTACAACGCTCGCTTGATCTGCGCATACACCGGGGCAGACGACCTTCTCCGAGTAACCCGCCATGATCTCCCTGCCGATTCTCTCAAGAGGAGAATCAAAACACTTGTGAAGATTGGCCGGGGCCAACCGGTCCCGGAGTTAATAAAAGATATCAACACAAACGACCAATGTCCTCCGGTAAGCACTTGTACTTTTGTCATTCTCATCTTCTCATATTTTCGATGTGTTCTAACTTACTGTCAAATTCTCTTCTCAGCTCGATACTTTGGCGGAGGAAAACTTCCGCAATATACTCCGAGTCCCCATCAGCGGCGAAGCGGCGGAGGAGGATCCGGAGGACGACGAAGAGGAGGAGGAGCAAGCACGCCGAAAGGCTGCCCCTCGTCCTACTAAGCGTCTGGCTCCGAAGCCAGAGCCAGCGGCGCGGCCTCCGCCAAGAAGGCCAAGGTTGTAAAGCCACCTCCGCTGGATTCCAGGAAAGCGGAGCGTGAACGCATTAAACTGCTGACAACAGCATGAAAACGATCGCGCCCACTTATCCCCGACGCCACGTAAGTCTCCGAGTATAGCGCGTCTTTGATTTGATAGAACTTGTTACTTATTTATTTCTTTTGCCTGTTTGTAGGAATCCGACTACCACCACCACACGGACCAACGTTCAGGAGCCCATCACTAAATACATGAAGAAATCTCCGGCCGTTGGTCCTCCAACACGAACTCCACCAAGCGCTTCCCATGCTACTCCCCAGCCATCTCCTCCTCGAGCTGAGCGATCTCCCCCTCTTGCTACCGAAACTTCACCGGAGATAATTCCGGTAAGTAGCGAGAAAGTGGGCGGAGAAAGCTCCGGGGCAAAAGGACCTGCCCCTGACGAAGCTGAAGTACAAGGCCAAGAGGAGGCGGAAGTCAACTCTTCGGGGAAAGCTGAAGCTGCGGCGAGCGACATCGTCTTTTTTCCAAAGAACTTTGGAGATCCGGCTGATCTTACCTCCACCCCCAAGGCCTATGCGACCAAGTTTTTTAACAAGCTCACTGAGGCGGAAAAGTGGGATCTTGAACAAGATCTGCTCAACGCCATGATGAACAACGCCTGGGGAAAGCCTGATGCCGAGTCATTGGAAATTCAGGACTTCAAGAAGGAAGTTGGCCAGTTCTTCGACAAGCTCCTTTGCAAGCACAAGGTACTCCCAGTAGCCCCCAAGTATATAGGCGGAAACTAGTCAATAGTTAGCACCTAAATACTTAGAAGAAACTTCGAACTGAAGAAGATTTTTTAAAATGTCGTAGTAGCCCCCAAGCATTATGGCGGAAAAATTTCCGGCGATAATGCTTTGAAAGGATCCACTTGTAAAATAACCAGAATTTACTCCTGCTATGTCTCTATTTACAGGAACAGCAGGCGCTGCACTATGAGCTGCATAAGAATATCGCCTTGCAGCGCCGCGTTACCTCGGATCAGGCGGAGAAAATTCAAGCTTTTAAGGAAGAAAACGCGGATCTGGAGAAGAAGCTGGCGGACGCCCAAGGTTGGTTTCCGTCTTACTCGCCAATAATCCATGTTTCATTTTCCGAATTGATTTTGACTTATCTTTGGATAGGTGCATCATCTTCCCTCGCCACTGCATCTTCCGATCTTGAGAACCTGCACTCCTCTTACAAAGACCTGGAGGCGAAGCTCGCGGAGGCGGAGGAGAAAAAAGAGCAAGCAGAGAAGCAATTGGCGGAGAAGAACTCCGAACTCATCCAGAAAAAGGGTGAGTTTGAAATGAAAAGACAAGTTGATAGCGACACTCTCCGGAAGAAGCAGAAGGAGCTCAAAGGACTCCGAAAATATATGGAAACGGCGGAGAGGCACTGGGACCTGCTCAACGAGGACATCATGGGTATAAATCCGGTACTCATTTTAACGACTTATGAGTTGAACTCAATCTGTATGCTTATCTCTGATCATCTCATGAAGAGCCTCTTGGATACGATGAAGAGCGTCGGAACCGGTATCCCCGAGATGATCTTCTTCAGCTTGCCGGAGATGATTGCAAGGACCTTATCTCCACGTCCCGGAAGATTTGCCATAACTTGGCAATTAAAAAGAGCCGCACGTGCAAAGTCCGCAAACTAATCCAAAGAATGGATATTCTTCCGGAGCTGGTCGTGGATCTGCAATCGTCATCGGCCCGGGGTGTTGCTGCCATGTCCTTGGCTATGTGCCTAGCACATAACCCAGATCTTGATCTTGAAAGGGTGACTTCTGGTGTTCCTCCGACTGCGAACGTCAAGGCGCTATTGGATGTAGTTAGCGGCTATGACACCCGCATCGCTCGAAGGATCCGCCACAACGAATTTTACGACAAGGTGGTCCTTCCTGCCGACGAGCCTCTTGAAGCGGAGCTTCAGAAGGAACGAGAGGCGGAGGCTCGACCCGCGGGATCCGGAAGCCAATACACATGGACGAGCTCCAAGGATGCCACGAAGGACAAGTCCAAGGGCGGCACAGCGTCTCCGGTTGATGCTGACGAAGAGAGTGATGATGATGTCTCATCTCAGGCTAAAGGCGAAGAAGAGGGAGAACCGAAGGTTGATGACAAGGGTGAATCTTCTCCGGCTGAGGAGGAGTAGAAAACTTATTTCCTACGGGAAGAAAACAGTGCATCATTTTGGCCCCATCGAGGGTTTGTAATATAACTTAAATTCTTAAGTAGCTAGGGACGAAACAATTATGCATGGGCGAAAAAAAACTTATCCTGCTATCCGTTATAATCATTTTGCATGTTTCGTTCGTTCGAAAAGCAAGTGCTAGTTTCTAAGTTTTCCGGCTGGCTCACTTGACCTTCCACGAGCCGGAAGACCTTTAGCCGGAAACGCTTGCCTGCGGCGACGAAGCCCAATGGCAATCCGTTAATAACCGTGGAAACAAGCCCCCAGTTAAGGTGCCGGAAGTCGCTACCAGGAATCCATGAGTTCGCAACAAAAAAATTGTCCACCAGAAAACTTAAGCTCACGTCCTAAGGGACGATTTTGGAAATCACAATTTTCATACACGCCTAGGCGGAAACATCCAGCTCTGCGGTTTTAGTCGGAAAACATACACGATTCAAAAATGAAAAAATAAAGGAGGTAAAAGACTCTAAGAGTGAACCATATGCTTTATTTCATTGATCATGTATCATAAATATTACAAGGTATGTAATGCGAAAATTGCTAAGAGTGGAATGGATGTAGCTGTGCTATATTCCAGGGATGATCTGTTTCATCATATATGTCATCCGGATTGCGTTTTCGGTACCAATTAGCAGGTCTATCCTTTAACTCCCGGAAATCGACAAGGTAGTACGATCCGTTGTGAAGCACTTTGCTGATGACGAAGGGTCCTTCCCATGGAGATTACAACTTGTGATCTTTCACCTGGTGAAGGCGGAGGACTAAGTCTCCGACCATGAACGAGCGGTGATACATCTCAAACGTATCTATAATTTCTTATGTTCCATGCTAGTTTTATGACAATACCTACATGTTTTATTCATACTTTATATCGTTTTGATGCATTTTCCGGAACTAACCTATTAACAAGATGCCGAAGTGTCAGTTCCTGTTTTCTGCTGTTTTTTGTTTCAGAAATCTTACACATGAAATATTCTCGGAATTGGATGAAATTAATGCCCACGATCTTATATTTCACGGAAGCTTCCAGAGAGCCAGAGAGGGACCAGAGGGGAGCCCTGGGGGCCCCACCCCACATGGCGGCGCGGCCAAAGGGGGGCCGCCAGCCTATGGGGGGCCACCCCCGGGCTCCTCCGAGGCCGCCCTTCCGCCTATATATTCTCTCCGCCTCGAAAACCCTAAAAACATAAGCCACGAGACGAGAAAATTTACGCAGCCGCCGCCATCGTGAAGCCAAGTTCGGGGACAGAAGTCTCTGTTCCGGCACACCGCCGGGACGGGGAATTGCCCCCCGGAAGCCATCTCCATCGACAACCACCACCATCTTCATCGCCGCTGCTGTCTCCCATGATGAGGAGGGAGTAGTTCTCCCCCGAGGCTGAGGGCTCTACCGGTAGCTATGTGGTTAATCTCTCTCTCATGTACCTCAATACAATGATCTCATGAGCTGCCTTACATGATTGAGATCCATATGATGAGCTTTGTATCACTATTAATCTATGTGCTACTCTAGTGATGTTATTAAAGTAGTCTATTCCTCCTCCATGATGTAAAGGTGACGAGTGTGTGCATCATGTAGTACTTGGCGTAGGTTATGATTGTAATCTCTTGTAGATTATGGAGTTAACTATTACTATGATAGTATTGATGTGATCTATTCCCCCTTTCATAGCTTAAAGGTGACGAGTGTGTATGCTATGTTAGTGCTCGGTCTAAATTGCAACGGTCTATTATGCACTCTAGAGGTTACTTAAATATGAATTCCGAATGTTGTGGAGCTTGTTTACTCCGGCTTGAGGGAGCTCTTGTAGCCCTACACAATGAATGGTGTTTGTTATCTAACAAGAGAGTGTAGAAAGTAGCATTTATTTATTCAGTTATGTGATCATAGGCTTTGCAATCTAGATGTCATATGCTATTCAAGTGTTTTATTATAACTTTGGAGTTACTGTGACCTCGGTGTAATGGTGAAAGTGTGTGCGCCGTGTGTAACTCCCTTATGAATTGTGGTGTGTTAGTACCTCCTATGAATGCTCACGGTGACAGTGTGGGGTGTTTATTAGTACTTGGGAATACGCCTTTGAGGTGTGCTTTTGCACACTTGCCCAATGAATTTGAGTTCTTTATTCAACAGGAGAGTAGTATGATGAAGTGCTTATTTATATTCAATTATGATTGCAATGTTGAGAGTGTCCACTAGTGAAAGTAGGATCCCTAGGTCTTGTTTCCAAATACTGCAAACATCGCCTGTTTACTGTTTTACTGCATCTTTACTTCCTGCAATATTACCACAATCTATACCACCTGTGTTTTACTATCTCTTCGCCGAACTAGTGCACCTATACATCTGACAAGTGTATTAGGTGTGTTGGGGACACAAGAGACTTCTTGTATCTTAATTGCAGGGTTGCTTGAGAGGGATATCTCTGACCTCTACCTCCCTGAGTTCGATAAACCTTGGGTGATTCACTTAAGGGAAACTTGCTGCTGTTCTACAAACCTCTGCTCTTGGAGGCCCAACACTGTCTACAGGAATAGAAGCGTGCGTAGACATCAAGCGGTTCCGAACTCGACGGCTGTGATAGCGTCGGAGTTTCTGCTGGTAGATGGTGGAGCGTTGGTCAGCTAAATTCCGAGCTTCTTCGATCAGGTCCACAGAAATCTGTCGAGCCTCGTTAGAAGTTTCTTCATCGTAGGTGGAGACTCGCGGCGAATCGTGGATGATGTCGGAGGGGAGCACGGCTTCGGATCCGTATACCAGGAAGAACGGAGTAAATCCGGTTGACCTGTTAGGGGTAGTTCGTAAACTCCCCAGAACAGAGTCTAACTCATCAGCCCAAGCTCCAGCTGCGCGGTGCAGTGGTTCTTCAAGGCGTGGTTTAATTCCGGATAGTATGAGGCCGTTGGCTCTTTCGACCTGACCATTGGATTGTGGGTGAGCCACAGATGCGAGGTCAAGCCGGATTCCTACGTCATTGCAGTTATCCTTCAATTCTCCTTGTGCGAAGTTCGTGCCATTGTCTGTGATTATGCTGTGTGGGATGTCGAATCTCGTTACGAGGCTGCAAACAAATTTTAGTGTCGTAGCACCATCGGCTTTTCTCAGTGGCTTTGCCTCGATCCACTTACTGAACTTGTAAACATCGACCATGAGGTACTCAAAACTGCCAGGAGATGATTTCTTTTATTTTCCAACCATATCGAGCCCCCAGACCGCAAATGGCCAGGTGATAGGGATGGTCTTCAGCTCTTGAGTTGGAGCGTTTGGTTGAGTAGCGTAGTACTGACAACCTCGACAGGTTTTCATCAGCTTCTCAGCATCTTATTTAGCTGTGAGCCAGTAAAACCCTAGCCAAAAAGCTTTTGCAACGAGGGACCTGGGGGCGTGATGACCCACAAGTATAGGGGGTGTATCGTAGTATCTTCGATAAGTAAGAATGTCGATCCCAACGAGGATCAGAAGGTGTTGACAAGCAGTTTCGATGAAGGATTCACTGTAAATGCTCACGGTACAAGTATTCGGGGGTTTTGATATAGCAGATGAAATAAGTACAAGTAAGTAAAGTGCGAGAGAAATAATTGCAGCGAGTGGCCCAATCCTTTTTAGCACAAAGGACAAGCCGGTTTGTTTACTTATAATGACCAAACGTTCTTGAGGACACACGGGAATTTAGTCTAGTGCTTTCGCTTCATATAGCCGATTAATCTTCATTGTTTTGATAAGTGTTGTGTGGGTGAACCTATGCTAATGTACCGCCCTTCCTAGGACTAATACATACTTGTGATTATACCCCTTGCAAGCATCCGCAACTACAAGAAAGTAATTAAGATAAATCTAACCACAGCCTTAAACTCTGAGATCCTGCTATAAATCTAACCGCAACGGGGGTTTAGGTTTCTGTCACTCCGGCAACCCCGCAATTGGCAAACGAATACAAGATGCATTCCCCTAGGCCCATAAATGGTGAAGTGTCATGTAGTCGACGTTCACACGACACCACTAGAAGAATAACACCACAACTTAAATATCACAACATTGAATACTAACCAACATAATTCACTACTAACATTTAGACTTCACCCATGTCCTCAAGAACTAAACGAACTACTCACGAGACATCATATGGAACATGATCAGAGGTGATATGATGATGAATAACAATCTGAACATAAACCTTGGTTCAATAGTTTCACTCAATAGCATCAATAACAAGTAGAAATCAACACCGGGAGAGTTTCCCCTATCAAACAATCAAGATCAAACCCAAATTGTTACAGCGGTGACGAGGTGCAGCGGTGGAGATGGTGGTGACGATGATGATGATGATGCTGGAGATGATGATGGAGATGATGTCCAGCTCGATGACGGTGACGATGGCGTCGATTTCCCCCTCCGGGAGGGAATTTCCCCGGCAGATTTCAGTCTGCCGGAGAGCTCTTTTCTCTATGGTGTTCTCCGCCCCGCGAGGCGGGCCGTGAATCTTCGCGACTATCCTGCGGGGCTTAGGTTTTCGGGACGAAGACGTACGCGAAGAAAAGGAGGCGAGAGGGGCCGTGGGCCCCCTCCTCACTGAGGCGGCGCGGCCGGGCCTTGGGCCACGCTGGCCTATGAGGTGGGCCCACCTCGGGTCCCCTCGGCTCCCCCTTCCGGCTCCCTTCGACTTCGGAAAAATAGGATTTTTCATATAATTTCCGTCAACTGTTGATCTTCCGAAATATTGCATTCCGACGGTGCTTTTTCCAGCAGAATCCTGGCTCCGGTGCGCGATCCTCAAATAATCATGAAACATGCAAAATAGATGAAATAACATAAGTATCATCTCCAAATATGAAATATATCAATGAATAACAGCAAATTGTGATATAAAATAGTGATGCAAAATGGACGTATCAGGGCGGCATGATGCCCGCAATCCCATGCATGGATCTCTCTGAGGATTTCAATGACATCTTGATTTGAGACGCATTTGAGAAATACCCCGTTTGCACTTCGTTTGTAGAGCTCTCCATCAACAATTGTGTAGGATCTTGCTCGTCTGATGATCTGTCGTGCGAGGACCTCGTCCTCTGGCAGCTTTCGATCGATGAGGTAGTCCAGAAACGGCTGTGTCCAGGCCGGAATGATAGCCATCACTTCCTTAGCCGGAGATACTACCATGTCTGGGTTTTCCGGGTTTGCGCCCTTCACCGAGGGTATCCCTAGGTGCTCCAGGAAAATGCCAGGCGGAATCAGTTTTTTGCCGGATCCGAGCTTGGATAGCATATCTGTCGGTGTGTTATCGTCTCTCCTGACGTACTTGACTTCGTATCCTAGGAAGCACTTGGCGATCTCATCAACTTCGTCTTTGTAAGCCGCCATGACGGAGTTTCTGGCGTTCCAGGTTCCGGCTACTTGTTGTGCCACCGGGTCGGAATCTCCGCAGCATATGATGTGCTTGATCCCAAAGTCCTTAGCGATGCGCAATCCGTGTAGTAGAGCCTCGTATTCCGCCATGTTGTTTGTAGCTTCGAAGTGAATCTGCAAGACGTACTGCAGTTCTTCTCCAGTTGGTGACTTCAGGGTGACTCCAGCCCCCGAGCCTTGGTTCTGGTTCCGGGTCAGGCGCGCCCTCCGGCGTTTCCGTCCAGTCGGCAATAAAGTTTGCCAAGACTTGGGATTTGATCGCGGTTCTGGCTTGGTAATTTATATCGAAGGCAGATAATTCAATGCCCCATTTTGCTATGCGCCCTGTCGCATCGGAATTGTGGATAATGGTTGCCAAGGGAGTTTTTCTCACCACTGTCATGGGGTGCTCCTGGAAATAGTGCCTCAGCTTCCTGCTGCCTAGGAAAACTCCATATACTAGCTTCTGAAAGTGAGGGTAGCGTTGCTTGGATTTCGTTAGGACCTCGCTTATGTAGTAAACTGGCCTCTGGACTCCGTGCTCGTAGCCTTCTTCCTTTCGCTCTACCACGATGACTAAGCTTATGACCTTGTTTGTGGCTGCCAGATAGAGGAACATTGGTTCTGACTCAGCTGGTGCCGCCAAAAATAGGTGGGGATGTGAGTAGTTCTTTCAAACCATGAAGTGTCGCATCTGCTGCGTCATCCCAGACAAATTTGTCTGATTTCTTCAGCAACTTGTATAAAGGTAGCGCCTTCTCGCCAAGAAGGCTAACAAATCTACTAATTGCGGCAATGCAACCAGTTAATCGTTGCACATGTTTGAGACAAGTTGGCCTTTTGATGAACATATTTGCCTTGATCTTTTCCGGGTTAACTTCGATGCCTCTGATACGTCTCCAACGTATCTATAATTTCTTATGTTCCATGCTAGTTTTATGCCAATAGCTACATGTTTTATATGCACTTTATATCATATTATGGCATTTATTGTACTAACCTATTAACAAGATGCCACGAGTGCAGTTCTACGTTTATTATGTACGTTTATTGCGAGAAAAGGCCCAAAAATCAAAGTGCTCGGAAAAATCCGGAAAAATTACAGAAATTCTATTTCGCCGAGAAGACCCACGGAGCCGGAAAGGGCCGGGCCAGAGGAGGCCCACAGCCTCCTCCCCATCCACTGGCGCGGCCAGGAGAGGGCGGCGCCGCCCTATGGGGTGGGCCCCTCGGGCACCCCCTCGCGCCCCCATTTCGCCTATATTAAGCTCCTGCCCTGAAAACCCTAAGGAGATCGACGATTTCTCCAGAAGAGTTCCGTAGCTCCGCCGCCACCAAAAACCCTAATTCGGGGACAGAAGTCTCTATTTTGGCACCCTGCCGGGACGGGGAATTGCCCCCGGAGCCATCTCCATCGACTCCATCGCCATCTTCATCGATGTTGCTGTCTCCCATGATGAGGAGGGAGTAGTTCTCCCCCAGGGCTGAGGGCTCTACCGGTAGCTATGTGGTTCATCTCTCTCTCCCATGGTGTGATCTTTATGTGATCATGAGCTTTGTAATCTAGTTGAATATGTAGATGTTACTCTTGTCTATTATGCACTCTAGAGGTTACTTTAATATGAACTCCGGAGTCACTCTCCACGGTGTGATGGTGACAGTGTGCGCATCGTGTGTGATTCATTTATGACGTTGTGGAGCTTGTTTACTCCGGCTTGAGGTGTGCTTTTGCAGCCCTACACAATGAATGGTGTTTGTTATCCAACAAAAGAGTGTTTGAGAGTAGCATTTATTTATTCAATTATGTGATCATTGTTGAGAGTGTCCACTAGTGAAAGTATGATCCCTAGGCCTTGTTTCTAAGCATTGAAACACCGTTTCCAACAAGTTCTGCTACATGTTCGCTTACTGCCATTTTTGTTTCAGATAGGAATGAAAAAACTAGAATGTGGTACAAGGCTCTAAAAGATCTTGGTGAAAAAGTTTGTGACCTTCATCCTTTTATTTGTGAACTTTGCTATGAAGTGGGTCATTTTAATTTTCAATGTTCTGGTCATGATGATAGTATTTCGAATTTAATGAGTACTTCAAGTCTATATTGTGATAACATGATCACTCCTAATCAGCATGATGAACTTACTTTATTTTTGGGGTGTGAAGAGTTATCAAGAAAAATTTCTTTGTTAGATATGAGTGATCTTGATATGAATAGTGTGTTGCATGGATGTTATCTCTATTGTGTTAATAATTGCCATGCCAAAACCTACATACAAAGTGTTATAAAGGATGTGACTTTACCAAAATATGACAGGACTAATATGTGTTTTGTTCTTATTAATGAAAGAGAGGTATCCTCCCAGGTTTCTTCTATTGCTTCTAATAATAAACCAGGTTTGTGGAGAAGCTTCCTTTCAAGCCTCTCCCTCCTAAAGAGGAAAAGAATAAGAAGAAGAAGAAGAAGAAGAAGAAGAAGAAGAAGAAGAAGAAGAAGAAGAAGAAGAAGAAGAAGAAGAAGAAGAAGAAGAAGAAGAAGAAGAAGAAGAAGAAGAAGAAGAAGAAGAAGAAGAAGAAGAAGAAGAAGAAGAAGAAGAAGAAGAAGAAGAAGAAGAAGAAGAAGAAGAAGAAGAAGAAGAAGAAGAAGAAGAAGAAGAAGAAGAAGAAGAAGAAGAAGAAGAAGAAGAAGAAGAAGAAGAAGAAGAAGAAGAAGAAGAAGAAGAAGAAGAAGAAGAAGAAGAAGAAGAAGAAGAAGAAGAAGAAGAAGAAGAAGAAGAAGAAGAAGAAGAAGAAGAAGAAGAAGAAGAAGAAGAAGAAGAAGAAGAAGAAGAAGAAGAAGAAGAAGAAGAAGAAGAAGAAGAAGAAGAAGAAGAAGAAGAAGAAGAAGAAGAAGAAGAAGAAGAAGAAGAAGAAGGAGAAGAAGAAGAAGAAGGAGAAGAAGAAGAAGAAGGAGAAGAAGAAGAAGAAGAAGAAGAAGAAGAAGAAGAAGAAGAAGAAGAAGAAGAAGAAGAAGAAGAAGAAGAAGAAGAAGAAGAAGAAGAAGAAGAAGAAGAAGAAGAAGAAGAAGAAGAAGAAGAAGAAGAAGAAGAAGAAGAAGAAGAAGAAGAAGAAGAAGAAGAAGAAGAAGAAGAAGAAGAAGAAGAAGAAGAAGAAGAAGAAGAAGAAGAAGACGAAGAAGAAGAAGAAGAAGAAGAAGAAGAAGAAGACGAAGAAGAAGAAGAAGAGGAAGAAGAAGAAGAAGAGGAAGAAGAAGAAGAAGAAGAAGAAGAAGAAGAAGAAGAAGAAGAAGAAGAAGAAGAAGAAGAAGAAGAAGAAGAAGAAGAAGAAGAAGAAGAAGAAGAAGAAGAAGAAGAAGAAGAAGAAGAAGAAGAAGAAGAAGAAGAAGACGAAGAAGAAGAAGAAGAGGAAGAAGAAGAAGAAGAAGAAGAAGAAGAAGAAGAAGAAGAAGAAGAAGAAGAGGAAGAAGAAGAAGAAGAGGAAGAGGAAGAAGAAGAAGAAGAAGAAGAAGAAGAAGAAGAAGAAGAAGAAGAGGAGGAGTAAAAGGAGAGAGGAAACGGTATCTTCTCCCAAACTTGTTGCTCCTATTACAATTGATACTTATAATTCTGAATTCGATGATTCTGAACTTGATGATGAACCTATGTCTGTTATTTATATTAGTGATCATGATTGGGAAAAGCACACTTCTTTTGATATTGAAGATCTACGGGACACTAATTACGAAAATGATGATGTTAATAATTGCCATAGTATTAGTACTATCCATGTTTCTTCCCATGATGATATAGAAAGCTCTAAGCTTGGGGATGAGGTGTTTGAAAATCCTTTTGCTACTGATGATTATATGTTTGATACATCTCCTTCTAGTAACACACTTTGGAAGATAACTATTATATTTCTTATGATGACACTATGCCTCCAATCTTTGACAATTATTATAAAGAATACTATGACATAGGTTATAATTACAGTCATCCTCATGAAACTTGTCATAGTTATGGAGGGATTACCCAAAACCATCTCTCTAATATACGAGCTTGTCTATCATATTCAAGTTCGTTATGGTGATTGTGATATTTTCAGTCCATCTACTATTGAGGATAAAATTCATTATGATTATTCTATGCCTCCAATTTATGAAGATTATAATGATGGATGTGATAGTTTTACTCCCACTATTACTAATAAAATTGATTATGCTTGTGTGGAGAGTAATGATACTTTTATGCATGTGGATCATGATAAGAATGCTTTATGCGATAGCTATATTGTTGAGTTTATCAATGATACCACTGAAAATTATTATGAGAGAGGGAGACATGGTTTTATATATCTCAATAATATTAAGTCACCTCTCTTTTTGTTGAAAATTTTGAAGTTGCACTTGCTTTGTCTTTCTATGATAGTAGCTTCATGCTTCAATAATTTGTTTTCTTACAAGATTCGTTTGCATAGAAAGTGGGTTAGACTTAAATGTGGTTTGTATTTGCTTTTTGATGCTCTCTTATATTCAACTCTCATCTTTATAAGAGCATCATGAAAATTATCATGCCTAGCTAAAAGGCTTTAAAGAAAAGCGCTCTTGGGAGACAACCCATTGTTTTATTTCTGTAATTTTTGTTTTATTTTTGAGTCAAGGTACTGCCTACTACTGTAGAAATATATTTGTATCTTTATTTTCTTGCATTGTTGTGCCAAGTAAAGTCTTTGATAGAAAGTTGATACTAGATTTGGATTTCTGCGCAGAAACAGATTTTTAGCTGCCACGAATTTTAGCTTTTCTCTCTGTAGAAAAATCAAAAAATTCTGAAAAAATTCATGAGTAATCCTCATATGTACGCAACTTTCATTCAACAGGAGCTTTTCCATCTGAGCATGTTAAGTGCCTCGAAAAAATTCGCCTTTACGGACTGTTCTGTTTTTGACAGATTCTGCCTTTTATTTCGCATTGCCTCTTTTACTGTGTTTGAGTGGATTTCTTTGCTCCATTAAATTTCAGTAGCCTTGGGTAATGTCCAGAAGTGTTGGGAATGATTGTGTCCTTGCTGAACATGTAAATTTTTTGATTATGCACTAACCCTCTAATGAGATTGCTTTGAGTTTGGTGTGAAGGAAGTTTTCAAGGATCAAGAGAGGAGGATGATATAATATGATCTAGAACAGTGAAAAGTCTAAGCTTGGGGATGCCCCCGTGGTTCATCCCTGCATATTTCAAGAAGACTCAAGCGTCTAAGCTTGGGGATGCCCAAGGCATCCCCTTCTTCATCAACAACTGATCAGGTCACCTCTAGTGAAACTATATTTTAATTCCGTCACATCTTATGTGCTTTACTTGAGAGTCAGTGTGCTTTTATTTTCGTTTTGTTATTTTGGTTTTCTGAATAAATCGGATCCTAACATGCTTGTGTGGGAGAGAGACACGCTCCGCTTTTTCATTTGAACACTTGTGTTATTCGTTTTACTTTTCATGTTCATGGCGAAAGCGGAAAGCCGCAGCACTTATTGTTATTTGGTTGGAAACAGAAAATGCTTCATGTGGTAGTTGGTATATTGTCTTGAATAATTTGATACTTGGCAATTGTTTTGAGCTCTCAAGTAGATCATGTTTAAGCTTTTGCACCATGTAGTTTAAGCCTATTAGTGGAGAACTACCGTAGAGCTTGTTGAAATTTGGTTTGCATGATTGGTCTCTCTAAGGTCTAGATATTTTCTGGTAAAAGTGTTTGAGCAACAAGGAAGACAGTGTAGAGTCTTATAATGCTTGCAATATGTTCTTATGTAAGTTTTGTCTGTACTCGGTTTATACTTGTGTTTGCTTCAAACAACCTTGCTAGCCAAAGCCTTGTACTGAGAGGGAATGATTCTCGTGCATCCAAATCCTTGAGCCAAAACCTGTGCCATTTGTGTCTACCATAACTACCTATTATGTGGTATTTTCTGCCATTCCAAGTAAATACTTCATGTGCTATCTTTAAACAATTCAAAACTTTATTACTCCTTATTTGTGTCAATGTTTTATAGCTCATGAGGAAGTATGTGGTGTTCTACCTTTCAATCTTGTTGGGCAGACTTTCACCAATGGACTAGTGGCATATACATCCTCTTATCCAATAATTTTGCAAAAAGAGCTGGCAACGGGGTGCCCAGCCCCAATTAATTAACTTTCATTAGTAATTCTATTTACATGTTTTGCCCTGATTTATCAGTAAGCAACTTAATTTTGCAATAGACACTCCTCCATGGTATGTGAAATGTTGGAAGGCACCCAAGGATTCGGTTAGCCATGGCTTGTGGAAGCAAAAGGTTGGGAGGAGTGTCATCTATAAATAAAACTAAAATACATGTGTAAACAAAAGAGAAGAGGGATGATCTACCTTGCTGGTAGAGATAACGTCCTTCATGGGAGCCGCTCTTTGAAAGTCTCTGTTTGACAAGGGGGTTAGAGTGCCCACTACCATTCGTTGACAACAACAAACACCTCTCAAAACTTTATTTTTTTATGCTCTCTTTATGATTTCAAAAACTTAAAAAGCTCTAGCACATGATTTAATCCCTGCTTCCCTCTGCGAAGGGCCTATCTTTTACTTTATGTTGAGTCAGTTTACCTACTTCTTTCTATCTCAGAAGCAAACACTTGTGTCAACTTTGTGTGCATCATTTCTTATGTGCTTGCTTATTGCACTCATCATATTACTTTGTGTTGACAATTATCCATGAGATATACATGTTAAAAGTTGAAAGCAATTGCTGAAACTTAAATCTTCATTTGTGTTGCTTCAAAACCTTTTATTAAGAATCTATTGCTTTATGAGTTAACTCTTATGCAAGACTTTTTGATGCTTGTCTTGAAAGTACTATTCATGAAAAGTTTTTGCTATATGATTCAGTTGTTTAGTCATTATCTATTTGTTAGCAAACTATAGACCATTGCTTTGAGTCACTTCATTCATCTCATATGCTTTACAATAGTATTGATCAAGATTATGTTGGTAGCATGTCACTTCAGAAATTATTCTTGTTATCGTTTACCTACTCGAGGACGAGTAGAACTAAGCTTGGGGATGCTTGATACGTCTCCAACGTATCTATAATTTCTTATGTTCCATGCTAGTTTTATGCCAATAGCTACATGTTTTATATGCACTTTATATCATATTATGGCATTTATTGGACTAACCTATTAACAAGATGCCACAGTGCCAGTTTACGTTTATTATGTCCGTTTATTGCGAGAAAAGGCCCAAAAACCAAAGTGCTCGGAAAAATCCGGAAAAATTACAGAAATTCTATTTCGCCGGAAGACCCACGGAGCCGAAAAGGGCCGGGCCGGAGGAGGCCCACGGCCTCCTGCCCATCCACCGGCGCGACCGGGAGGGGCGGCGCCGCCCTATGGGGTGGGCCCCTCGGGCACCCCTCGCGCCGCCCTTTCGCCTATATTAAGCTCCTCGCCCGAAAACCCTAAGGAGATCGACGATTTCTCCGAGAAGAGTTCCGTAGCTCCGCCGCCACCAAAAACCCTAATTCGGGGGACAGAAGTCTCTGTTTCGGCACCCTGCCGGGACGGGGAATTGCCCCGGAGCCATCTCCATCGACTCCATCGCCATCTTCATCGCCGTTGCTTGTCTCCCATGATGAGGAGGGAGTAGTTCTCCCCGAGGCCGAGGGCTCTACCGGTAGCTATGTGGTTCATCTCTCTCTCCCATGGTGTGATCTTTATGTGATCATGAGCTTTGTAATCTAGTTTAATATGTAGATGTTACTCTTGTCTATTATGCACTCTAGAGGTTACTTTAATATGAACTCCGGAGTCACTCTCCACGGTGTGATGGTGACAGTGTGTGCATCGTGTGTGATTCATTTATGACGTTGTGGAGCTTGTTTACTCCGGCTTGAGGTGTGCTTTTGCAGCCCTACACAATGAATGGTGTTTGTTATCCAACAAAAGAGTGTTTGAGAGTAGCATTTATTTATTCAATTATGCGATCATTGTTGAGAGTGTCCACTAGTGAAAGTATGATCCCTAGGCCTTGTTTCTAAGAATTGAAACGCCGTTTCCAACAAGTTCTGCTACATGTTCGCTTGCTGCCATTTTTATTTCAGATTGCAATTACTACTTATAATCATCCATATTACTTGTATTTCACTATCTCTTCGCCGAACTAGTGCACCTATACATCTGACAAGTGTATTAGGTGTGTTGGGGACACAAGAGACTTCTTGTATCTTAATTGCAGGGTTGCTTCAGAGGGATATCTTTGACCTCTACCTCCCTGATTTCGATAAACCTTGGGTGATTCACTTAAGGGAAACTTGCTGCTGTTCTACGAACCTCTGCTCGTGGAGGCCCAACACTGTCTACAGGAATAGAAGCGTGCGTAGACATCAGCCTCTGTGAGACACAATGAAGCCAAGGAGTTTTCCGGCTGGCACGCCAAAGACGCACTTCAACGGATTCAACATCATCTTGTACCGTCGAAGATTGCCAAAGGTTTCCGTGAGTTCGCTGATCAGGTCGGATCCTTTCCGGGTCATGACCGCGATGTCGTCGACGTAGGCATGCACATTCCGGCCAATTTGGTTGCTGAGGCAACGCTGCATCGTACATTGGTAAGTGGCACCTGCGTTTTTCAAGCCAAAGGGCATGGTGACATAGCAGTAAGTGCCAAAGGGTGTGATGAACGAGGTTGCCTTTTGGTCGGACTTGTTCATCCGGATCTGGTGATACCCGGAATATGCGTCAAGAAAACACAGAAGTTCCACCCCTGCCGTCGAATCAATGACTTGGTCAATGCGCGGCAAGGGGAACGGATCCTTCGGACAATGCTTATTTAAGCCGGAGTAATCGATGCACATTCTTAGTATTTCAGAATTCTTTTTGGGTACAAGGACGGGATTTGCGACCCAATCAGTATGGATAACTTCTACTACAAAACCTGCCTCTAGTAACTTTGCTAATTCCATCCCTATGGCGCGACGCTTCTTATCTCCAAAGCGTCGCATAGCTTGCTTCACCGGTCTTGCTCCCGGATTTATGTTGAGGTAGTGCTCGGCGAGTTCCCTTGGTACTCCGGACATGTCAGAAGGTTGCAATGCGAAGATATCCATGTTAGCACGGAGGAACTCGACGAGCGCGCTTTCCTATTTGAGGTCCATGTCGGCTCCGATCGAAACCTGCTTGGAGCTGTCGCCTACCTTGAGGTCGACCTGCTTGGTTTCTATCGCGGCCTTGAACGAGTTCTTCTGTTCAGAGATCTGCTTCTTGGTGGTATGCATCTCTTTCGGATCCACCGCGGCTCTGTAGCCTTGCAACTCCTCTCCGGATATGACGGATTCTGCAAAGGCGGCTTCGCCCTCCTCGCAGTATTGTGCCTTTTTGTAGTCTCCGGATATGGTAATCATACCATTAGGACTCGGAATCTTGAGCTTGTTGTAAATGTAGCATGCCCTTGCGTGGAACTTGTGGTAGGTGGGCCTGCTGAAGATTACATGGTAGGAGCTTTTGAACGGCACAACCTCAAACGTGATCATCTCTTCGCGGTAATTATTGACGTCGCCGAAGGCCACAGGAAGTTTGATGCTGCCGAGGGAGTTGGCCTTTTTACCCGGAACCACACCATGAAACTCAGTGGTGATGTGCTTGAGCTGTTCCTTGGTAAGGTTCATCCTCTCCAGAGTCTCCAGGTACATGATGTTTAGGCTAGCTCCGCCATCCATGAGGCACTTGGAGAAGTCATACCCGTCTATGCGGGGACTTACAACCAGGGCGTAGCACTCTTTTGGGATAATGGCCGGGTGATCCGCCCTGTCAAATGTGCAGGGTTTCTCCGACCACCTGACATACTGAGGTACGGCCGGAACCGTCGCATTGAGGATCCGGAGAGCCGATTTTTTGGCCCGGACCGTTGGGGTTCCGAGGAAGGTGTGGTAGGCTCCGACACTCTTTCTTCCAAAGGGGTTGGATTTGTTAGCTGCGGAGCCCTCTTTGGGATCCGGCGAAGCGTCATCCTCGCCCATGGCCTCGGAACTGTCCTCTTCTTTGTCCTTGTTCTTGCCCTTGTCTCCTTTGCCACGTGGGCGGTGCTTCCGGGCTCGCTTGTATCCTGCTTCCGAGTCAGATTTGAGATTATTGACCCACTTGCAGTTGCGGTTGGTGTGAGTGGACTTGCCCGTAGTCGGATCCAGATGGGTGATGTGTACGCACGCTTCTATTCCTGTAGACAATGTTGGGCCTCCAAGAGCAGAGGTTTGTAGAACAGCAACAAGTTTCCCTTAAGTTAATCACCCAAGGTTTATCGTACTCAGGGAGGTAGAGGTCAGAGATATCCCTCTCAAGCAACCCTGCAATTACGATACAAGAAGTCTCTTGTGTCCCCAACACACCTAATACACTTGTCAGATGTATAGGTGCACTAGTTCGGCGAAGAGATAGTGAAATACATGTGATATAGATGAATATATGTGGTAATAACAATCTGAAATAAATATGGCAGCAAGTAAACATGTAGCAGAACTTGTTGAAAACGGTGTTTCAATGCTTAGAAACAAGGCCTAGGGATCCTACTTTCACTAGTGGACACTCTCAACATTGCAATCATAATTGAATATAAATAAGCACTTCATCATACTACTCTCCCGTTGAATAAAGAACTCAAATTCATTGGGCAAGTGTGCAAAAGCACACCTCAAAGGCATATTCCCAAGTACTAATAAACACCCCACACTCGTCACCGTGAGCATTCATAGGAGGTACTAACACACCACAATTCATAAGGGAGTTACACACGGCGCACACACTGTCACCATTACACCGAGGTCACAGTAACTCCAAAGTTCACATAATAAAACACTTGAATAGCATATGCCATCTAGATTGCAAAGCCTATGATCACATAGATGGACAAATAAGTACTACTCTCAAACACTCTCTTCTTGGATAACAAACACCATTCATTGTGTAGGGCTACAAGAGCACACCTCAAGCCGGAGTAAACAAGCTCCACAACATCCGGAGTTCATATTAAAGTAACCTCTAGAATGCATAATAAACAAGAGTAACATCTACATATTCATATAGATCACACCATGGGAGAGAGAGATGAACCACATAGCTACCGGTAGAGCCCTCAGCCTCGGGGGAGAACTACTCCCTCCTCATCATGGGAGACATCAGCGGCGATGAAGATGGCGGTGGTGTCGATGGAGATCGATTCCGGGGGCAATTCCCCGTCCCGGCGGCGTGCCGGAACAGAGACTTATGTCCCCCGAACTTGGCTTCGAGATGGCGGCGGCTGCGTAACTTTTCTCGTCTCGTGGCTTATGTTTTTAGGGTTTTCACGTCGGGGAGACTATAGGCGAAGGGGTGATGTAGGTGGAGTCCCAGGGGACCCACACCATAGGGGGGCGCCCCCCCTTGGCCGCGCCGCCTTGTGGGGTGGGGACCCCTTGGCTCCCCTCTGGTCCCTCTTCGGTGCTCTGGAACCTTCCGTGAAATATAAGATCGTGGGCATTAATTTCGTCTAATTCCGAGAATATTTCCTGTGTAAGATTTCTGAAACCAAAAACAGCAGAAAACAGGAACTGGCACTTCGGCATCTTGTTAATAGGTTAGTTCCGGAAAATGCATAAAAATGATATAAAGTGTGAACAAAACATGTAGGTATTGTCATAAAACTAGCATGGAACATAAGAAATTATAGATACGTTTGAGACGTATCAAGCATCCCCAAGCTTAGTTCCTACTCGCCCTCGAGTATGTAAACGATAACAAGGATAATTTCTTAAGTGACATGCTACCAACATGATCTTGATCAATACTATTGTAAAGCATATGAGACGAATGAAGTGATTCAAAGCAATGGTAAAGACAATGGCTAAACAACTGAATCATATAGCAAAGACTTTTCATGAATAGTACTTTCAAGACAAGCATCAATAAGACTTGCATAGGAGTTAACTCACAAAGCAATAAATTCTTAGTAGAAAGTTTTGAAGCAACACAAAGGAATATTTAAGTTTCAGCAATTGCTTTCAACTTGTAACATGTATATGTCATGGATAGTTGTCAACATAAAGCAATATAACAAGTGCAATAAGTAAACATGTAAGAATCAATGTACACCGTTGACACAAGTGTTTGCTTCTAAGATAGAAGGAAGTAGGTAAACTGACTCAACATAAAGTAAAAGAAAGGCCCTTCGCAGAGGGAAGCATGGATTACTATTTTTGTGCTAGAGCTTTTATTTTGAAAACATAGAAACAATTTTGTCAACGGTAGTAATAATTCATATGTGTTATGCAAAAGACATCCTATAAGTTGCAAGCCTCATGCATAGAATACCAATAGTGCTCGCACCTTGTCCTAATTAGCTTGGATTTACATGGATTATCATTGCATTACATATGTTTCAACCAAGTGTCACAAAGGGGTACCTCTATGCCGCCTGTACAAAGGTCCAAGGAGATAGATCGCATTTGATTTCTCGTTTTTGATAAATCTCAGCCAAGGACATCCATACCGGGACAACATAGAAAACAGATAATGGACTCCTCTTTAATGCATAAGCATTCAACAACAGATAATATTCTCATAAGAGATTGAGGATTAGTGTCCAAACTGAAACTTCCACCATGATTCATGGCTTTAGTTAGCGGCCCAATGTTCTTCTCTAACAATATGCATACTCAAACCATTTGATCATGATAAATCGCCCTTACTTCGGACAAGACGAACATGCATAGCAACTCACATGATATTCAACAAAGGTGTAAAAGTTGATGGCGTCCCCGTAAGCATGGTTACCGCTCAACAAGCAACTTATAAGAAATAAGATACATAGCAACATATTCAATACCACAATAGTTTTTAAGGCTATTTTCCCATGAGCTATATATTGCAAAGATAAAGAATGAAATTTTAAAGGTAGCACTCAAGTAATTTACTTTGGAATGGCAGAGAAATACCACATAGTAGGTAGGTATAGTGGACACAAATGACATAGGTTTTGGCTCAAGGTTTTGGATGCACGAGAAGAATTCCCTCTCAGTACAAGGCTTTGGCTAGCAAGGTTGTTTGAAGCAAACACAAGTATGAACCGGTACAGCAAAACTTACATAAGAACATATTGCAAGCATTATAAGACTCTACACTCGTCTTCCTTGTTGTTCAAACACTTCACCGAGAAAATATCTAGACTTTAGAGAGACCAATCATGCAAACCAAATTTCAACAAGCTCTATGGTAGTTCTTCATTAATAGGTGCAAAGTACATGATGCAAGAGCTTAAACATGATCTATTGAGCAAAACAATTGCCAAGTATCGAATTATTCAAGACCATATACCAATTACCACATGAAGCATTTTCTGTTTCCAACCAAATAGCAATAAGTGAAGCGATTTTCAACTCCGCCATGAACATTAAAAGTAAAAGCGAAGAACACTAGTGTTCGTATTAAAAAGAGGAGCGTGTCTCTCTCCCACACAAATAATTCTAGGATCCGATTTTATTCAAACAAAAACAAAAATAAAAACATACAGACGCTCCAAGTAAAGCACATAAGATGTGACGGAATAAAAATATAGTTTCACTAGAGGTGACCCGATAAGTTGTCGATGAAGAAGGGGATGCCTTGGGCATCCCCAAGCTTAGATGCTTGAGTCTTCTTGAAATATGCAGGGATGAACCACGGGGGCATCCCCAAGCTTAGACTTTTCACTCTTCTTGATCATATTGTATCATCCTCCTCTCTTGATCCTTGAAAACTTCCTCCACACCAAACTCAAAACAAACTCATTAGAGGGTTAGTGCATAATAAAAAATTCACATATTCAGAGGTGACATAATCATTCTTAACACTTCTGGACATTTCCCAAAGCTACTTAAAGTTAATGGAGCAAAGAAATCCACTCAACACAGTAAAAGAGGCAATGCGAAATAAAAGGCAGAATCTGTCAAAACAGAACAGTCCGTAAAGACGAATTTTTTAGAGGCACTTAACGAGTGCTCAGATGAAAAATCTCAAAACTAATGAAAATTGCGTACATATCCGAGGATCACGCATGTAAGATTTTTTGATTCTTCTACAGGAGAGATCTACTCAAATTCGTGACGTGTAGAAATCTGTTTCTGCGCAGAAATCCAAATCTAGTATCAACTTTCTATTAGAGACTTTACTTGGCACAACAATGCAATAAAATAAAGATAAGGAGAGGTTGCTACAGTAGTAACAACTTCCAAGACACAACAAAACAATAGCAAAATAAAAACATGGGTTATCTCCCAAGAAGTGCTTTCTTTATAGCCATTAAGATGGGCTCAGTAATTTTAATGATGCTCGCGCAAGAAATAAGAGTTGAAGCAAAAGAGAGCATCAAGAAGAAAATTCAAAACACATTTAAGCCTAACCCACTTCCTATGAAAAGGAATCTTGTACACAAATAAATTCATGAAGAACAAAGTGACAAGCATAGGAAGATAAAACACGAGTAACTTCAAAATTCTCAACATAAAGAGGGGAAACTTAATACTATTAAGATGCATATAGCCATGTTTCCCTCTCTCGTAATAACTTTCAGTAGCATCATGAACAAACTCAACAATATAACTATCACATGAAACATTCTTATCATGAGCTACATGCATAAAATTATTACTCTCCACATAAGCATAATCAATTTTATTAGTAATAGTGGGAGTAAAACTATCACAACCATCATTGTAATTATCATAAATTGCAGGCATGGTATAATCATAATAAACTTTATCCTCCATAGTAGGTGGCACCAAAATACCACTATCATTATAATCATCATAAATGGGAGGCAAAGTATCATCAAAGAAAATTTTATCCTCAAAACTTGGGGGACTAAAAAGATCATTTTCATCAAAACCGACCTCCCCAAGCTTAAATTCTTCCATAGCATTAGCAATAATAGTGTCCAAAGAGTTCATGCTAATAACATTGCTACAACTATTTTGCAAAAAAGTTCCATGGGTTTTTTAATTCTCTCTTCAAACACATCATGTCCTAATTCAAGATAAAGTTCATAAAGATCTCTAATTTTTTTGTTGTTTTCCATTAATCCTAACTAGTGAAAATAAAAACAAGAAACAAAAAGATATAATTGCAGGATCTAAAGGAAATACCTTTGAGCACTCACACACCGGCAACAGTGCTAGGATATAGCTTAGTAGTCGGAGGATGTGAATACCTTTTACCTTACCTCCCCGGCAGCGAGCGCCGGAAAATAGCTTGATGTCTACGCACGCTTCTATTCCCGTAGACGGTGTTGGGCCTCCAAGAGCAGAGGTTTGTAGAACAGCAGCAAGTTTCCCTTAAGTGAATCACCCAAGGTTTATCGAACTCAGGGAGGTAGAGGTCAGAGATATCCCTCTCAGGCAACCCTGCAATTACGATACAAGAAGTCTCTTGTGTCCCCAACACACCTAATACACTTATCAGATGTATAGGTGCACTAGTTCGGCGAAAGAGATAGTGAAATACAAGTGATATAGATGAATATGAGTGGTAATAACAATCTGAAATAAATATGGCAGCAAGTAAACATGTAGCAGAACTTGTTGGAAACGGTGTTTCAATGCTTAGAAACAAGGCCTAGGGATCCTACTTTCACTAGTGGACACTCTCAACATTGCAATCATATAATTGAATATAAATAAACACTTCATCATACTACTCTCCTGTTGAATAAAGAACTCAAATTCATTGGGCAAGTGTGCAAAAGCACACCTCAAAGGCATATTCCCAAGTACTAATAAACACCCCACACTGTCACCGTGAGCATTCATAGGAGGTACTAACACACCACAATTCATAAGGGAGTTACACACGGCGCACACACTGTCACCATTACACCGAGGTCAGAGTAACTCCAAAGTTCACATAATAAAACACTTGAATAGCATATGACATCTAGATTGCAAAGCCTATGATCACATAGATGAACAAATAAGTACTACTCTCAAACACTCTCTTGTTGGATAACAAACACCATTCATTGTGTAGGGCTACAAGAGCACACCTCAAGCCGGAGTAAACAAGCTCCACAACATCCGGAGTTCATATTAAAGTAACCTCTAGAGTGCATAATAGACAAGAGTAACATCTACATATTCATATAGATCACACCATGGCAGAGAGATGAACCACATAGCTACCGGTAGAGCCCTCGGCCTCGGGAGAGAACTACTCCCTCCTCATCATGGGAGACAGCAGCGGCGATGAAGATGGCGGTGGTGTCGATGGAGATGGATTCCGGGGGCAATTCCCCGTCCCGGCGGCGTGCCGGAACAGAGACTTCCGTCCCCCGAACTTGGCTTCGCGATGGCGGCGGCTGCGTAACTTTTCTCGTCTCGTGGCTTATGTTTCTAGGGTTTTCACGTCGGGGAGACTTTCTAGGCGAAGGGGCGATGTCGGTGGAGTCCCAGGGGACCCACACCATAGGGGGCGCCCCCCCTTTGCCGCGCTGCCTTGTGGGGTGGGGTCCCCTTGGCTCCCCTCTGGTCCCTCTTCGGTGCTCTGGAACCTTCCGTGAAATATAAGATCGTGGGCATTAATTTCGTCCAATTCCGAGAATATTTCCTGTGTAAGATTTACGAAACCAAAAACAGCGAGAAAACGAGAGCGGCACTTCGGCACCTTGTTAATAGGTTAGTTCCGGAAAATGCATAAAAATGATATAAAGTGTGAACAAAACATGTAGGTATTGTCATAAAACTAGCATGGAACATAAGAAATTATAGATACGTTCGAGACGTATCAATGGGCCAGGCAGGGCATGTCCCTGTACTCCTCGTAGGTTTGGGGGGCGCGGGTTCCGGCAGCGGTGACCTCGTCAGCGCGCTGCTGGCCCCTGCTCGCTCCGCCTCCACGACCGCGGCCTCTTCCGCCTCCTTGACCTCCGTGTTGGAACGCCATGGCAACCATGTCGGATCCTCCGCTCTTCTGGTCTTCAGAGGGGTTTTTCCGCTTGTTGTTGTTGTTGCCGCCGTTGTCGCGGTTCTTCTTTTGCTGGTGCAGGGGTAAGGCTGTAGCTGCAAGTTCTCTGCCTGCGTCGTCATCGGCGGCGGTGTGGTTGCTGGCGATGTTGATCATGTCATCCAAAATCAGCTTATTCTCATTAACCAAGCAGGTTAGCTTATGCCGGAGTAGGCTTCCCCTCTGCAATCCGCCTATGAAGGCGTGCATAGCCGTGCGATTATCCACGTTCTCGCACTCGTTCCTGGTTTGCAACCATCGGGTGAGGAAGTTCCTCGATGTTTCACCCTTCTTCTGGATACATGCCTGTAAGTCGCTTGTTGTGGCAGGCCTTTTGTAGGTGCCTCTGAAGTGCTTCTCGAAGGTATTCTTCAGATCAAACCAGCAAAAGATTGAATTCCGCTCGAGGTCACTGAGCCAGATCCGGGCTGGGCCTACAAGGTACAACTGGAGCATGCGGCAAGCTATATTAGGGGTTCCTCCGGCGAAGGTTACTGCATTGTAGTAATCTTCAATCCAGGTATCCGGCTTTTCGTTGCCATCATAATGCTTCAAGTTTCCGGGTAGCTTGAGGCTCGTCCTTGGCGTTGGTTCCTCTCGGATCATCCTGCCGAAGCACTTTGGGCCGATGTAGTCAGTTCTGTACTCATTGAGGTGTTCCCTGGCATCGCGTGGGCCGCCGCCAGGGGTTCTTGAGCGGGAGCGAGATCTCCGGCCTTCGCCTCCGCCTCCACCTCCTCCATTTGGCGGTGGTGAGGGAGACCTGCGAGGGGGCCTGTAGGATTTTTTGCTTCCGCCCTCGGATTCCCGGTGTTCTTCCCGCGGCTCACTCCGGCTTCGGTGGCTACCCTCCCCTTGGTGATGGTCGCCTTCGTCGTTCCGGCTCCGGCGGGGCTCCGGCTCGCGTTCTTCGTTCCGACTCCTCCTGGGCTCGGGCTCACGATCATTGTTCCGGCTCCTTCTGGGCTCGGGCTCACGATCGTTGTTCCGGCTTCGACGGGGTTCCGGCGTACGCTCCCTGTTTCCGTTCCTCGGAGGCGGCACGTTGTCGCGGATATTGATTCCACCAGCCCCATGAGGCCTAGTGTTTCCGACTGGACTACGGCGGCGAGGGGGTGGAAGACGCGGGTACCCGTTAGGCGGAGGTGACGGGTTCCGGTACTTATTCCTACCAGTGTACATTGCATCCTTTCCCTTCTTCGGATCCGACGGAGGCGTCTTTGACGGCACAGGGATCGGATTTGGGTGTTCTCTGGTTTTCCTTCTGCGCTCCGTAGATCCGGTGCGCGATTCGTCATCATGATGGCGATTGTTGTAGGCGTCCTTCTGCGCGGTAGACATACAGTGATCCGGGTTGGATTCCAACCTGCGCGGAGTATTTGCCTTGCTCTGCCGCTTCATTGCTGAGGCAACGAGCGTACGGACGTTGTCGATATCAATCTCCTCGTCCTTCTTTTTCAAGATCTCCGCAGCCTTTTTCATGTTATCCTTTGGGGTTGTGAATGGCTGTTGCTCGGTGGGGGTTGCGAAGGTGATCTTGCGTGGAGCTACAGCTTCTCGCCTGATCCTATCGGCCTCCTTTTGAGCCTCGCTCACTTTAGCCTCCCAGTGCTTCCGGAGTTGCTTGACTTTTTCCAGTGTCTCGTCAACCTCGCGCTCTCGCTTGAGAAAATTATCCACGAAGTGCGCAGCCTCTTTCCTTTCACCCAACATCGCTGCTGCGGTGTTGGCAAACTTCCTGGCGGTAGCCATCATCTCCTTTCTCTTGGCTTCTAGAGCCTCCGGATCTGCAGCATCGTCAGGAGTTATAGGTTTGTTGAGGATGTCCGATTGCGCGATTGCATCCATGCCTTCCTGCTCGACTATTTCTTCTGGCGACAGGAATTCCTCATGCGGTTGTTCCTGTGATAACGGAGATCCAGCATTGGATGGCTTTGGGTTGGAGGGGGTGTGCTCATCTTCTGATTCCTGCTGATCCAGCGCTGCCAAGGTTGCGAGAACCTGCTTAGGCTGGGCGGATTCTACTTCAGATTGTTCACCGCCTCCGAGTTCTTTCAGCTTGCGATCGTACTCTTCAGTGTTCATGGAGGAGGCATCGTCGAAAGTTGGGCTTAGGTTGCCCAGGATCAATTCTTCACCCGGAGCGTCGCTTTCTCCGATAGCCTCCTGCTGATCCGGGGCGTCGCTGTTTTCCGGTGCCTCAACCTGCATGGGGCCAGCTCCGGCTTCAAGAGGGGCGGCTCCTACGGTATGGGCTAAGAAGTGCACGAAGTGACACCTCCGCTTCTCTAACACCTGGGAGATCCAGGCGGATCTGCATTGGTCTTCCACCTTTATTTCCTGCTCAGGGGCGGATTGGGTGGGTTTTGAGTTTTCCAGATCTAAAGCGGAATCTTCCTCAGGAAGTTCCTGCGTCTCAGATCGGATCTTCGCGACTGCGTCCTGCTCAGCGGCGGTCGCGTCAGCGTTACTTACCAGTGCGTGATGTCTACGGGTGCTTCTATTCTTGTAGACATTGTTGGGCCTCCAAGAGCAGAGGTTTGTAGAACAGCAGCAAGTTTCCCTTAAGTGGATCACCCAAGGTTTATCGAACTCAGGGAGGAAGAGGTCAAAGATATCCCTCTCATGCAACCCTGCAACCACAAAGCAAGAAGTCTCTTGTGTCCCCAACACACCTAATAGGTGCACTAGTTCGGCGAAGAGATAGTGAAATACAGGTGGTATGAATATATATGAGCAGTAGTAACGGCGCCAGAAAAGTGCTTGCTGGCGTGTGGTTGATGGTGGTAATATTGCGGGAAGTACAGATGCAGTAAAACAGTAAACAAGCAGCGGTAGCAGTATTTAGGAACAAGGCCTAGGGATCATACTTTCACTAGTGGACACTCTCAACATTGATCACATAACGGAATAAATAGATAGATGCTAGACTCTACACTCTCTTGTTGGATGATGAACACCACTAACTGTGTAGGATTACACGAACCCTCAATGCCGGAGTTAACAAGCTCCACAATATTCGATGTTCATGTTTAAATAACCTTAGAGTGCACGATAGATCAACATAACCAAACCAAGTACTAACATAGCATGCACACTGTCACCTTCACACTACGAAAGGAGGCATAGATCACATCAATACCATCATAGCAATAGTTAACTTCATAATCTACAAGAGATCACAATCATAGCCTACGCCAAGTACTACACGATGCACACACTCGTCACCATTACACCGTGCGGGAGGAATAAACTACTTTAATAACATCACTAGAGTAGCACGCAGATATATTGTGATACAAAACACATTGCAATCATAAAGAGATATAAATAAGCACTTCACTATGCCATTCATAACGGTGAATAAGTATTCTGTGAAATATAGCCTAAGAGACCCACACGGTGCACACACTGTCACCTTTACACACGTGGGACAAGGAGTCTCCGGAGATCACATAAGTAAAATCCACTTGACTAGCACAATGACATCTAGATTACAAGCATCATCATATGAATCTCAATCATGTAAGGCGGCTCATGAGATTATTGTATTGAAGTACATAGGAGAGAGATGAACCACATAGCTACCGGTACAGCCCCTTAGCCTCGATGGAGAACTACTCCCTCCTCATGGGAGACAGCAGCGTTGATGAAGATGGCGGTGGTGTCGATGGAGGAGCCTTCCGGGGGCACTTCCCCGTCCCGGCGGCGTGCCGGAACAGAGACTCCTGTCCCCCAGATCTCGGCTTCGCGATGGCGGCGGCTCGCGGAAGGTTTTCTCTCGGTTTCGTCGAACGTGTCGGGGTTTTCGCGACGGAGGCTTTAAATAGGCGGAAGGGCAAGGTCGAGGGGGTGCGGGGCCACCGGACACTAGGCGGCGCGCCCCTCCTCGGGCCGCGCCGCCACCATGTGTGGGCCCCCGTGGCCCCTCTACGGCGGTTCTCGGGTGTTCGGAAGCTCCCGGGGATTCAAAGATCTTCGGTGTTGATTTCTGTCCGATTCGAGAATATTTCCTTACTAGGATTTCTGAAACCAAAAACAGCAGAAAACAGGAACTGGCACTTCGGCATCTCGTCAATAGGTTAGTTCCGGAAACGCATAAATATGACATAAAGTATGCATAAAACATGTAGATATCATCAATAATGTGGCATGGAACATAAGAAATTATCGATACGTCGGAGACGTATCAGCATCCCCAAGCTTAGTTCATGCTCGTCCCGAGCGAGTAAACGATAACAAAGATAATTTCTGGAGTGACATACCATCATAACCTTGATCATACTATTGTAAGCATATGTAATGAATGCAGCGATCAAAACAATGGTAATGACATGAGTAAACAACTGAATCATAAAGCAAAGACTTTTCATGAATAGTACTTCCAAGACAAGCATCAATAAGTCTTGCATAAGAGTTAACTCATAAAGCAATAAATCAAAGTAAAGGTATTGAAGCAACACAAAGGAAGATTAAGTTTCAGCGGTTCCTTTCAACTTATAACATGTATATCTCATGGATATTGTCAATGTAAAGTAATATAACAAGTGCAATATGCAAGTATGTAGGAATCAATGCACAGTTCACACAAGTGTTTGCTTCTTGAGGTGGAGAGAAATAGGTGAACTGACTCAACATAAAAGTAAAAGAAAGGTCCTTCAAAGAGGAAAAGCATCGATTGCTATATTTGTGCTAGAGCTTTGGTTTTGAAAACATGAAACAATTTTGTCAACGGTAGTAATAAAGCATATGTATCATGTAAATTATATCTTACAAGTTGCAAGCCTCATGCATAGTATACTAATAGTGCCCGCACCTTGTCCTAATTAGCTTGGACTACCGGGATCATCGCAATACACATGTTTTAACCAAGTGTCACAAAGGGGTACCTCTCGTGCCGCCCTGTACAAAGGTCTAAGGAGAAAGCTCGCATTTTGGATTTCTCGCTTTTGATTATTCTCAACTTAGACATCCATACCGGGACAACATAGACAACAGATAATGGACTCCTCTTTAATGCATAAGCATGTAGCAACAATTAGTGTTCTCATATGAGATTGAGGATATATGTCCAAGACTGAAACTTCCACCATGATTCATGGCTTTAGTTAGCGGCCCAATGTTGTTCTCTAACAATATGCATGCTCTAACCATTAAAGTGGTAGATCTCCCTTACTTCAGACAAGACGGACATGCATAGCAACTCACATGATATTCAACAAAGAGTAGTTGATGGCGTCCCCAGAAACATGGTTATCGCACAACAAGAAACTTAATAAGAGATAAAGTGCATAAGTACATATTCAATACCACAATAGTTTTTAAGCTATTTGTCCCATGAGCTATATATTGTAAAGGTAAAGAATGGAAATTTTAAAGGTAGCACTCAAGCAATTTACTTTGGAATGGCGGAGAAATACCATGTAGTAGGTAGGTATGGTGGACACAAATGGCATAGTGGTTGGCTCAAGGATTTTGGATGCATGAGAAGTATTCCCTCTCGATACAAGGTTTAGGCTAGCAAGGTTATTTGAAACAAACACAAGGATGAACCGGTGCAGAAAAACTCACATAAAAGACATATAGTAAACATTATAAGACTCTACACCGTCTTCCTTGTTGTTCAAAACTCAATACTAGAAATTATCTAGACTTTAGAGAGACCAAATATGCAAACCAAATTTAGCAAGCTCTAGGTGTTTCTTCATTAATGGGTGCAAAGTATATGATGCAAGAGCTTAAACATGAGCACAGCAATTGCCAAGTATCAAATTATTCAAGACATTTTAGAATTACTACATGTAGCATTTCCCAATTCCAACCATATAACAATTTAACGAAGAAGATTCAACCTTCGCCATGAATACTATGAGTAAAGCCTAAGGACATATTTGTCCATATGCAACAGCGGAGCGTGTCTCTCTCCCACACAATGAATGCTAGGATCCATTTTATTCAAACAAAAACAAAAACAAAAACAAACCGACGCTCCAAGCAAAGCACATAAGATGTGATGGAATAAAAATATAGTTTCAGGGGAGGAACCTGATAATGTTGTTGATGAAGAAGGGGATGCCTTGGGCATCCCCAAGCTTAGACGCTTGAGTCTTCTTAAAATATGCAGGGGTGAACCACCGGGGCATCCCCAAGCTTAGAGCTTTCACTCTCCTTGATCATATTGCATCATTTCCCTCTCTTGATCCTTGAAAACTTCCTCCACACCAAACTCGAAACAACTCATTAGAGGGTTAGTGCATAATAAAAATTAACATGTTCAGAGGTGACACAATCATTCTTAACACTTCTGGACATTGCATAAAGCTACTGGACATTAATGGAACAAAGAAATTCATCCATCATAGCAAAAGAGGCAATGCGAAATAAAAAGGCAGAATCTGTCAAAACAGAACAGTCGTAAAGATGGATTTTATTGAGGCACCAGACTTGCTAAAATGAAAATGCCCAAATTGAATGAAAGTTGCGTACATATCTGAGGATCACGCACGTAAATTGGCATAATTTTCTGAGTTACCTACAGAGAATTAGGCCCAGATTCGTGACAGCAAAGAAATCATGCTTCGCGCGATAATCCAAATCTAGTATGAACCTTACTATCAAAGACTTTACTTGGCACAACAATGCAACAAAATTAAGATAATGAGAGGTTGCTACAGTAGTAACAACTTCCAAGACACAAATACAAAATAAAAGTACTGTAGCAACATAAACACATGGGTTATCTCCCAAGAAGTTCTTTCTTTATAGCCATTAAGATGGGCTCAGCAGTTTTAATGATGCACTCGCAAGAAATAGTAGTTGAAGAAAAAGAGAGCATCAAGAGGCAAATTCAAAACAAATTTAAGTCTAACATGCTTCCTATGCATAGGAATCTTGTAAATAAACAAGTTCATGAAGAGCAAAGTAACAAGCATAGGAAGATAGAACAAGTGTAGCTTCAAAAATTTCAGCACATAGGGAGGCATTTTAGTAACATGAAAATTTCTACAACCATATTTTCCTCTCTCATAATAATATCCAGTAGCATCATGAGCAAACTCAACAATATAACTATCAAATGAAACATTCTTATCATGAGTCTCATGCATAAAATTATTACTACTCCCAACATAAGCATAATCAATTTTATTAGTTGTAGTGGGAGCAAATTCAACAAAGTAGCTATCATTATTATTCTCATCATCAAATATAGGAGGCATATTGTAATCATAATCAAATTTATCCTCCATAACAGGCGGTACTAAAAGACTACTATCATTATAATCATCATAAATAGGAGGCAAAGTATCATCAAAGTAAATTTTCTCCTCAATGCTTGGGGGACTAAAAATATCATGCTCATCAAAGCCAGCTTCCCCAAGCTTAGAATTTTCCATATCATTAGCAACAATGGTGTTCAAAGCGTTCATACTAATATGTTCCATAGGTTTTTTAATTTTCGCATCAAACCATCCATGTCTTAAATCAGGAAATAGAATACGAAGCTCATTGTTGTCCATTATGCCAAACTAGTGTAAACAAGAAACAAAAAGATGCAATTGCAGGATCTAAAGGAAATAGCTTCGAGCACACACACAACGGCGCCAGAAAAGTACTTTACACGGGACCGGAGTATGAGTGCCTTTTACCTTTCCTCTCCGGCAGCGGGCGCCGTGAAAAGTGCTTGATGTCTACGGGTGCTTCTATTCTTGTAGACGAGTGTTGGGCCTCCAAGAGTAGAGGTTTGTAGAACAGCTGACGAAGTTTCCTTAAGTGGATCACCCAAGGTTTATCGAACTCGGGGAGGAAGAGGTCAAAGATATCCCTCTCATGCAACCCCGCAACCACAAAGCAAGAAGTCTCTTGTGTCCCCAACACACCTAATAGGTGCACTAGTTCGGCGAAGAGATAGTGAAATACAGGTGGTATGAATATATATGAGCAGTAGTAACGGCGCCAGAAAAGTGCTTGCTTGCGTGTGGTTGATGGTGGTAATATTGCAGGAAGTACAGATGCAGTAAAACAGTAAACAAGCAGCGGTAACAGTATTTAGGAACAAGGCCTAGGGATCATACTTTCACTAGTGGACACTCGCAACATTGATCACATAACAGAATAAATAGATAGATGCTAGACTCTACACTTTCTTGTTGGATGATGAACACCACTAATCTGTGTAGGATTACACGAACCCTCAATGCCGGAGTTAACAAGCTCCACAATATTCGATGTTCATGTTTAAATAACCTTAGAGTGCCACGACGGATCAACATAACCAAACCAAGTACTAACATAGCATGCACACCTGTCACCTTCACACTACGAAAGGAGGCATAGATCACATCAATACCATCATAGCAATAGTTAACTTCATAATCTACAAGAGATCATAATCATAGCCTACGCCAAGTACTACACGATGCACACACTCGTCACCATTACACCGTGCGGGAGGAATAAACTACTTTAATAACATCACTAGAGTAGCACGCAGATATATTGTGATACAAAACACATTGCAATCATAAAGAGATATAAATAAGCACTTCACTATGCCATTCATAACAGTGAATAAGTATTCTAGTGAAATATAGCCTAAGAGACCCACACGATGCACACACTCGTCACCTTTACACACGTGGGACAAGGAGTCTCCGGAGATCACATAAGTAAAATCCACTTGACTAGCACAATGACATCTAGATTACAAGCATCATCATATGAATCTCAATCATGTAAGGCAGCTCATGAGATTATTGTATTGAAGTACATAGGAGAGAGATGAACCACATAGCTATCGGCATAGCCCCTTAGCCTCGATGGAGAACTACACCCTCCTCATGGGAGACAAGCAGCGTTGATGAAGATGGCGGTGGTGTCGATGGGGGAGCCTTCCGGGGCACTTCCCCGTCCCGGCGGCGTGCCGGAACGGAGACTCCTATCCCCCGCATCTTGGCTTCGCGATGGCGGCGGCTACGGAAGGTTTTCTCTGGTTTCGTCGAACGTGTCGGGGTTTTTGCGACGGAGGCTTTAAATAGGCGGAAGGGCAAGGTCGAGGGGGTCCGAGGCCACCGGACACTAGGGGCGGCGCGCCCTCCTCGGGCCGCGCCGCCACCATGTGTGGGCCCCCGTGGCCCCTCTCCGGCGGTTCTCGGGTGTTCGGAAGCTCCCGGGGATTCTAAGATCTTCGGTGTTGATTTCGTCCGATTCCGAGAATATTTCCTTACTAGGATTTCTGAAACCAAAAACGAGAAGAAAACAGGAACCGGCCCTTCGGCATCTCGTCAATAGGTTAGTTCCGGAAAACGCATAAATATGACATAAAGTATGCATAAAACATGTAGATATCATCAATAATGTGGCATGGAACATAAGAAATTATCGATACGTTGGAGACGTATC
>NC_061514.1:113938697-113967702 GCF_022539505.1 Lolium rigidum | reverse complement strand
TTTTTTTTTTTTTAGAAATGGGAGCATCGCCTCAGCCTCTGCATCAATTGATGCACACAGCTGTTTTATTGCATAGTTTAATATTCAGAAGTTATACAACTCAAGAGGTAAAACTTAACCAGCGGAAATTTAAAATAAAAGATAATTATGCAAGTTGCAATCTCTTAATAGGCTGCCAGCCACCCTGGTTGTAGATATCCCGAGCAACCGTCTCCAGACGGCTGCATCCGGAATCCATATGCGCACGCTGAGCCTCCGGTAGTAGGTATGACCATTCGTGGATCCAGTGCGTAACCATACGGATAACCTGTAAAAATTTAGCATTTGAGCTTCTGTTAAAGACAATATCATTGCGACCATTCCATATAGCCCACATCAAAGCACAAATACCCGTTCGAATATGTCCTTTAGATATTTTATCAACACCATTTAGCCAATTTCCAAACATATTTGTAACATTGGCCGGTGGAGGGATATTAAAAGTATACTGGATGGTTCTCCAAATTAGCTTTGCGAAGGGACAATCGAAAAATAAGTGGTTTATGGTTTCATTAGAGTCACAGAAAACACAATTCTTACACCCATTCCAATTTCTTTTTCGAGATTATCTTTTGTGAGAATTACTTTTTTATAAAGGAACCACATGAAAATCTTAATCTTCAGCGGTACCTTTATTTTCCAAAGATATTTGCGCAAGAAAACCGTATGACCATTCATCATGTCTGTGTACATGGATTTGACCGAAAAAACACCATTGGTAGTTAATTTCCAGACAAAAACATCCGGGTCTTCCGTCAGGTTAACCCTGATTAGACGCTGAAGTAGTAGTAGCCAAACCTCCCATTTATCAGTAGATAAAGTTCTCCTGAATTCGATATTCATAGGATTACTCGTTAGAACATCTGAAACCAGAACGTTTCTCCGGCGGACAATGTTATACAACGAAGGGTATTGCTTAGCTAGCGGTTGGTCACCTAACCATATGTCCTCCCAAAAGCGCGTATTTTGACCATTGCCAACTTTGAAAGAGCCGCGAGAGAAAAAATCATCCTTAACTCCCATGAGCCCCTTCCAAAAAGGAGAATCGGTGGGTTTTGTTGTCACTTGTGACAGCGTTTTAGTTCGTAGATATTTATTATGCAGCAACTCCTGCCATACTCCATCCTCATTTAAGAGTTTAAACAACCACTTACTGAGTAGGCATTTGTTTTTGAGATCTAACACCTCCACCCCGAGACCCCCTTGATCTTTAGGTCGACAAATAATGTTCCACCTAGTCAGCCGATATTTACGCCTATGCTCATCATTTTGCCAAAAAAACCTTGATCTGTAGAAGTCTAATCTTTTCTTTACCCCTTTAGGTATTTCAAGAAAAGATAACATAAACATCGGTAGGCTGGTTAGGACGGAATTAATAAGTACAAGTCTATCTCCGTATGAGAGTAGCTTGCCTTGCCAGCAACCCAACTTTCGTTCAAAGCGGTTCTCTACTGGATTCCATTCTCTATTGAGAAGTTTTCTATAATGGACCGGGATCCCCAGGTAACGAAAGGGGAGAGAACCAGCTTCACAACCAAGGATTTGCTTATATTGGTTCTCCACATCCTTCGCCTTTCCAAAACAGAAAATCTCACTCTTATGAAAATTGATCTTAAGTCCAGACAGTTGCTCAAAGATGCAAAGGATTAACTTCATGTTAACAGCCTTCTGAAGGTCATGTTCCATGAAGAGAATAGTATCGTCTGCATATTGTAGAATGGATACTCCCCCCTCAACTAAGTGTGGGATGAGACCACCTACCTGACCATCCTCTTTTGCTCTTGCAATTAGGATTGCCAGCATATCAGCAACTATATTGAATAGGATAGGTGATAGAGGATCGCCTTGCCTCAACCCCTTCCTAGTCTGGAAGTAATGGCCAATGTCGTCATTAACCTTTACCCCCACTGACCCTCCCTGAACAAAACTAGCCACTAACTTACACCAAATAGGCGAAAATCCTTTCATACGCATAGTTTGTTGAAGGAAAGGCCAATTAACTTTATCATAGGCCTTTTCAAAATCAATTTTGAGAAGGACCCCATCTAATTTCTTCCTGTGAAGTTCATGAATGGTCTCGTGAAGGACAACTACTCCTTCAAGTATATGTCGTCCCGGCATAAAAGCAGATTGTGTAGGCTTAATAACCTTGTGGGCTATCCCGGTTATTCTATTTGTACCTACCTTGGTGAAAATCTTGAAACTCACATTTAGTAAGCATATAGGCCTATACTGCTGGATCTGGACAGCGTCTTCTTTCTTAGGTATCAAAGTAATAACCCCAAAGTTAAGCTTATATAACTCGAGATCACCTTGTTGTAATTGTGTAAAAAGGTTCATGAGATCGTGCTTAATAGTTTCCCAGAAGTGCTTGTAAAATTCGGCTGGAAACCCGTCTGGTCCAGGAGCTTTGTTGTGTTCCATTTGAGAAATAGCTTCAAATACTTCTTCCTCGGTGAACTTAGATGTGAGGAAAGAGTTTAGCCATCCACTTACCATGCAATTTACATCTTTAGGCATTTGTTCCGTGCACGAGACCTCCCGACCTCCTGTATACGAATACACTAATTTTCGTAGCATGCCAATTCATTTTAGATTTCTATAACTGAATGAAACATGCCAGCACAGATCATAATTAGAGGATGAAATATGGTAAATTCAAGGGCACAAGCATGCTCGGAGGTCCCGTGCACATGATAAAAGTATTTCTGAAAACAAACGCTCTAATCAAGATAGTTCCAGAGAAGTATGATTTTATAGGACAAAATTGTACGAACTGGATTATTTGAAGATTACACTAAGACACTGAAGGAATATTAAAATGGTGGCACCGACGGAATGCACGATATAAAACCCCTATTAAGAAATGCATAACCGACGCGGAAACTGTTTCTGTGGAGGGCATGCCAGCTGATATACATTGAGTAAACAAAATAGCGTTTTGTCGGCCAACGAAAAACAGAATCGTGATCAATTATCAGCTGATATATAGTGTTAGAATACACTCTGTCTGATGTCTCTCCCAAAAAATAGCAAACTGTGATGCACGTAGTCGTGCTTTCCTGCAGATGCACAAACTCTCTTCTCTCCAGCCGGCGTCGCGAGGAGGGCTGGAGACGTGCACGACACCACCCCCCGTGTCTCACCGACGCACATACTACACACGCGTATAGCTAAGCCAGCTAGGCCAATATATATATTACTATATATATGATGATGCCAAAATTATGTCCATGTCAGGCGATGCCCATATCGGCAGCATATAGTGCGATTCACGCGTGCGAGGAAGCACGACATAATAAACATGCCCTTGCCTCGATCTGCCTCCCATTATTCTGCCGGACACAATATAGCGAGGGCTTCTTTGATTCATAAGGTTTACAAAAGGAATTGTGTAGGATTTAGATTTTATTGGATTTTTTTCTACACTACTCTTCTGATTCATAGAAATATATCCTATAGGAATTAATCTCCTATGTCACAAACTCACGAGAAAACCTCCTGGATCGCTCTCTCCCGAGCAGCTCTGGTGACGCCGCATCCACCCTCCACCCTCTCCCCCTCTGGCCGCCGCCGCCGCCCTCGCCGGCGGTCGTAGCGGCCCTTTCCCGTCAAAAGGTGGTGGGGATGGAGAGGTGCTGCCCGACGGTTTCTCTCGGGAGCTGGGGAGTCGCTGGTGGGGGCACAGAGCGGCGCGGTCGTCGCTGGCCGTGGCCTGAGGATCTCCATCGGGGGTTGACGAGGAGGAGGCAGTACATCGGTGGCACGACTTTAGCGTGCACGGCGATGACCTGCGCCGTCAGGACGAGATCTAGGCAGTGAGGCCCGATCTTGATCAGATGGGTTCAGCCAGGGCCGGTGTTGTGTGGTCTATGGTTGTCCTTGGGGCATCGTTGACTTGCAGCCTAGCGATGGACTACCTCCTTCCTCTTCGGTTTCATCAAGGAGACGACTAGCAGCATGGGGGCCTACCAGTCTCGCGAATAAAGACGGCGGTCCTAGGGTTTCTCATAAACAAATAGATGCGCCGAGATTTGTTTGTGTTGAACTGACGCCAACACTCTTGTACAAAGATGAAGAACTACCCGAGGCTAATCATTCTTAATTTAGCCGGAGTGTTGAGTTTCAGAAGGCTCCACGGACGAATGTAACAATGCACATATTGCCTGGAGTTTGCTGGATCGAGTGATATTCGGTCGTGCGCACTCATGCTTTTATTCCGATCGTTTGGTTCTGGAGGGAGCAGCGCGAAGCTCTGTTCTGTGTTTCCATCAAATGATATTATGGTCCATGGTGAAATTAGAGGCGGAGAATATCATGAAAGCCAGATTGGAGGACTAGCAATGGAGGTTTGAGTCTGTGTATGGTTGAGGAACTTGCCTGGTGTTCTGGGTTTTTGCAGCAGGAGTATGTAAGTGGGGGCGGCACCACAAATGAAATCGAGAGTCTTACCTTTGAGGGTGAAAATTCAAGGTCTGGCATTAATTAGTTGTGTCTGGCAATGGCCTTGTTGAAGGCATTGTTTTGAGAGTGATGACTATCTTCAGGGTGAGAATGTAAGATATTTTGATTGGGAGACAATGGCGCTTGTGCACTATTTCCTTCTTGGAGGCGTCGCTTTTGGAGATCTTGGAATTCAGATGATGTGTTGGTGGTGGATGTATTGTTACTGCTAAGGATGGCAATGGGCAAGGTATGGGCAGGTAGAGCAATACCATACCCATACTCGTATAGTTAATGGGTACAAACTTCTGTTGACGTCAGAAACCCCCTGGCGGGCAGAGACGGGCAACACGGTAGAGCCGGGAACAACTAGGGCTGCGGCTAGCCCCAGTCCCTCTGAGCGACGGCCCGCAAAGCCTCCTGGTCGCACGCGCCGATGTTTATCACAAGGGCGTGCCACCTGACCTATACCTGGTCAGGAAGGTGTGGATGATGCCTCGCTTAGTTTCCTGCAGGGCACACACGTAAACGTTAAATACGAGCCTCGATCGGCTCTCATGTTATCCTGTGAATCGGCTCAAAGAGCCGATCCACCCATGATTCAGACGGGGTGTCCGAATATATGGTGGTCCGGCTTGATCAAGGTAAAGCTAATGAGATCTACGACGATGTGGGGTTTTCACCGCATAATCGGATCGTCCTACTCCAGGTTGGGCCTCGCGGCCACGCACGGTGATCGTAAGCCGATCCTAAACAAGGCCTAAAAACCAACACGAGGTTGATCCTCGAACATCCTCGCTTAGGGCCAACGAACGACACCCTACGTGCCGCTGGATCCTCCCCCTTTGTAAGGCCTAACTATTGCGGATATTAAACTAATCCTTGTAGAACAAGGAGCAATCGTAACGGATCAGATCTACTAAACTATGATCAAGCGGGTGTCGCCCCTACACCTAAGATAGGTGTAAGGGCGGCGAGACATGCAAGGGTTGCACTACGAAAGCATGTAATATGAAGAACAATGCTAACCCTAACATGTCTAAGATAACTACGTTGCTCGCCATCAAAAAGGCTTCAGTACGAGCAACGCATGAACAACGTGGGCAGGCTTGGGCTGCCTAGATCGCAAGATGCGATCTAGGCAGCATGATGCTTACCGGTAGAAACCCTCGAGACGAAGGAGTTGGCGATGCGCCGAGATTTGTTTGTGGTTGAACGTTGGTTGTTGTTTATTCCATAAACCCTAGATACATATTTATAGTCCAGACGGACTTTCTAATGTGGGCGTGCACTAAACCGTGCACGAGATAAACTCTAACTTTTAATCTAGATACAATCTACTATAAATAAAGATACACGGGCAACCTAGCCCAAAATCACCGTGCAAGGCCGCTTCATAGATCTTCCATGTGTAATCTTCCAAGCCCATCTTGATCGCGGCCCACCTCCGACTCGGTCAAATTCTGGTGATAACACATGCCCCCCTGGTTTTGGAAATGACATTTCCAAAATCATTACGCTTTCTTTCGTCGGGTCATGTCGTGGCAGAGCAGAACTGCCGCTGAATCTTCCATCATTACGCCTCGCCTCCCGGGTTTCTCTGTATGGATTGTCAATTTCGGCCCCACGTCCTCGAGAACCGTCATGGCATTAAATCTCCACTACACTCTCTTTATTTATCTGTGCCAAACGGTTCACCACTCCATCGCCTTGCTCTGCTCTGTTCACCAAACCAAAAAACCCTTCTCTCCTACAGCCATGTCTTCCTCTTCCTCCTCCGCTTCAGGCACCTCTCTCCAACCGTTGCCGAAGAACAAAGAAGAGGACGATCTCCGCTCCGGGGCGCACCCCATCTCCTCTGACAAGGAGAAGAAGGGAGGAGAAGCGGAGAAGACCAAGGCCTCCCCCTCCGCCAGGCTCCCGCCGAAGAAGCGCTCCCGCATGTGGGCGGACAGCGAGGACGACGATGATGAGGAGGAAGAAGAAGATGAGGAGGAGGAAGATGATTCCTCCGCCTCCATTGGGTATCCTCCAACGAAGCGCTTCCGCGGCTGGGCGGATAGCGAGGACGATGATGATGACGAGGAGGAGGAGGAGGCTCCAGCCGATGGCTGGGGCAGCAGCGGCGAGGAGTTCCCCGGGAGCAGCGCCGACGACCTCGACGACGGCGACGATGAGGACAGCGACGACCAGTAGTAGGACTCGCAGTAGCAGTGCACTAGGCACTAGATCCCTCTTTTGAGAGCCATCGGCTCTTCTTGTAAAGCTGCCCCTTCGAATTAATGAGAATTGTTCTTCCAATTTCTCCTTTCATTAATCCAACTTCCATCCTCCCGCTTGCCACACTAAGACCGATAGTAACGAATCGGGCTATTATTGTGTTTTCCCGACCGTGGCGTTTTGCAGTCCCGCAGCCGATGACCATCTGATACGTCTCCAACGTATCGATAATTTCTTGTGTTCCATGCCACATTATTGATGTTATCTACATGTTTTATGCACACTTTATGTCATATTCGTGCATTTTCTGGAACTAACCTATTAACAAGATGCCGAAGTGCCGCTCCTGTTTTCTCGCTGTTTTTGGTTTCAGTAAATCCTAGTAACGAAATATTCTCGGAATCGGACGAAATCAACGCCGAAAGTCTTAGAAATACGCGAAGCTTCCAGAGCACCGAAGAAAGGTCGAGGGGTGCCGGGGGGCCCCACACCCGTGGGCGGCGCGGCCCAAGGGGGGGCGCGCCCCCTATGGTCCGGGCAGCCCAGGCCCCTCCGACTCCGACTCTTCGCCTATTTAAGTCGTCGTGACCTAAAACCTCGACACCAATTGACGAAACTCCGTAAAAGTTACCGTGGCGCCGCCGCCATCGCGAAACTCCAATCCGGGGACAGAACTCTGTTCCGGCACCCTGCCGGAGCGGGGAAGTGCCCCCGGAAGGCTTCTCCATCGACACCGCTGCCATCTCCATCAACACCGCTGCCATCTCCACCGCCATCTTCATCACCGCTGCTGCTCCCATGAGGAGGGAGTAGTTCTCCATCGAGGCTCGGGGCTGTACCGGTAGCTATGTGGTTCATCTCTCTTCCATGTACTTCAATACAATGATCTCATTGAGATTCATATGAGTTTGTATCACTACTATCTATGTGCTACTCTAGTGATGTTATTAAAGTAGTTCTATTCCTCCCGCACGTGTGTAAAGGCGACAGTGGGTGCACCGTGTTAGTACTTGGTTTATGCTATGATCATGATCTCTTGTAGATTATGGAGTTAACTATTGCTATGATATATTGATGTGATCTATTCCTCCTACATATGCATGAAGGTGACAAGTGTGCATGCTATGCTAGTACTTGGTTTAGTAGCGTTGATCTATCTTACACTAAAGGTTACTTAAACATGAGCATTATTGTGGAGCTTGTTAACTCCGGCATTGAGGGTTCGTGTAATCCTACGCAATGTGTTCATCATCCAACAAAAGTGTAGAGTATGCATTTATCTATTCTGTTATGTGATCAATGTTGAGAGTGTCCACTAGTGAAAGTGTAATCCCTAGGCCTTGTTCCTAAATACCGCTGAGTTACTACTGCTTGTTTATCGTTTTACTTGCGTTACTACTCGCTGCAATACCACCACCATCAACTACACGCCAAGCACTTTTCCGGCACCGTTGCTACTGCTCATACTTATTTATACCACCTCGTATTTCACTATCTCTTCGCCGAACTAGTGCACCTATTTGGTGTGTTGGGGACACAAGAGACTTCTTGCTTTGTGGTTGCAGGGTTGCATGAGAGGGATATCTTTGACCTCTTCCTCCCCGAGTTCGATAAACCTTGGGTATCCACTTAAGGGAAACTTGTCTGCTGTTCTACAAACCTCTCGCACTTGGAGGCCCAACACCGTCTACGAGGAAAGGAGGGGGAACGTAGACATCAAGCACTTTTCCGGCGCCGTTGCCGGGGAGGAAAGGTAAAAAGGCACTCATACTACGGTCTCAGGTAAAGTAATTTTCTTGCGCCGTTGTGTGTGTGCTCAAAGCTATTTCCTTTAGATCCTGCAATTGCATCTTGTTGTTTCTTGTTTACACTAGTTTGGCATAATGTACAAGAGTGAGCTTCTTATTCTATTTCCTAATTTAAAACATGGATTGTTTGATGCGAAAATTAAAAAACCTATGAAATCTTCTTTGCATGCTGGTAGTAATATTAGTATGAACGCTTTGAACACCATTGTTGACAATAATATAGAAAGTTCTAAGCTTGGGGAAGCTGGTTTTCATGATCTTTTTAGTCCCCCAAGCATTGAGGAGAAAATTTACTTTGATGATTCTTTACCTCCTATTTATGATAATTATAATGATAGTGGTCTTTTGGTGCCACCTACTATGGAGAGTGAATTTTATTATGATTACAATATGCCTCCTATATTTGATGATGAGAATAATAATGATAGCTACTTTGTTGAATTTGCTCCCACTACAACTAATAAAATTGATTATGCTTATGTTGGGAGTAGTAATAATTTTATGCATGAGACTCATGATAAGAATGTTTCATTTGATAGTTATATTGTTGAGTTTGCTCATGATGCTACTGAAAGTTATTATGAGAGAGGAAAATATGGTTGTAGAAATTTTCATGTTACTAAAATGCCTCTCTATGTGCTGAAATTTTTGAAGCTATACTTGTTTTATCTTCCTATGCTTGTTACTTTGCTCCTCATGAACTTGTTTATTTACAAGATTCCTATGCATAGGAAGCATGTTAGACTTAAATGTGTTTTGAATTTGCCTCTTGATGCTCTCTTTTGCTTCACATACTATCTTTTGCGAGTGCATCATTAAAACTGCTGAGCCCATCTTAATGGCTAAAAAGAAAGAACTTCTTGGGAGATAACCCATGTGTTATTTTGCTACAGTACTTTGTTTTATATTTGTGTCTTGGAAGTTGTTTACTACTGTAGCAACCTCTCCTTATCTTAGTTTTGTGTTTTGTTGTGCCAAGTTAAGCCGTTGATAGAAAAGTAAGTACTAGATTTGGATTACTGCGCAGTTCCAGATTTCTTTGCTGTCACGAATCTGAGCCCACTGCCCTGCAGGAAGCTCAGAAAATTATGCCAATTTACGAGCATGATCCTTAGATATGTACGCAACTTTCATTCAATTTGAGAATTTTCATTTGAGCAAGTCTGGTGGCCTAATAAAATCCATCTTTACGGACTGTTCTGTTTTGACAGATTCTGCCTTTTATTTCGCATTGCCTCTTTTGCTATGTTGGATGAATTTCTTTGATCCATTGATGTCCAGTAGCTTTATGCAATGTCCAGAAGTGTTAAGAATGATTGTGTCACCTCTGAACATGTTAATTTTTATTATGCACTAACCCTCTAATGAGTTGTTTCGAGTTTGGTGTGGAGGAAGTTTTCAAGGATCAAGAGAGGAGGATGATATACTATGATCAAGAAGAGTGAAAGCTCTAAGCTTGGGGATGCACCCGGTGGTTCACCCCTGCATATATCAAGAAGACTCAAGCGTCTAAGCTTGGGGATGCCCAAGGCATCCCCTTCTTCATCGACAACATTATCAGGTTCCTCCCCGAAACTATATTTTTATTCGGCCACATCTTATGTGCTTTACTTGGAGCGTCCGTGTGCTTTTGTTTTTGTTTTTGTTTGAATAAATTGGATTACATCATGCTTGTGTGGGAGAGAGACACGCTCCGCTGGTTCGTATGAACACATGTGTTCTTAGCTCATAATATTCATGGCGAAGTTTCCTCTTCGTTAAATTGTTATATGGTTGGAATTGGAAAATGATGCATGTAGTAATTGCTATAATGTCTTGGGTAATGTGATACTTGGCAATTGTTGTGCTCATGTTTAAGCTCTTGCATCATATGCTTTGCACCCATTAATGAAGAAATACATAGAGCATGCTAAAATTTGGTTTGCATAATTGGTTTCTCTAAGGTCTAGATAATTTCTAGTATTGAGTTTGAACAACAAGGAAGACGGTGTAGAGTTTTATAATGTTTTCAATATGTCTTTTATGTGAGTTTTGCTGCACCGGTTCATCTTTGTGTTTGTTTCTAACAAGCCTTGCTAGCCTAAACCTTGTATCGAGAGGGAATACTTCTCATGCATCCAAAATACTTGAGCCAACCACTATGCCATTTGTGTCCACCATACCTACCTATACTACATGGTATTTTCCCGCCATTCCAAAGTAAATTGCTTGAGTGCTACCTTTAAAATTCCATCATTCACCTTTGCAATATATAGCTCATGGGACAAATAGCTTAAAAACTATTGTGGTATTGAATATGTAATTATGCACTTTATCTCTTATTAAGTTGCTTGTTGTGCGATAACCATGTTTACCGGGGAACGCCATCAACTCATTGTTGAATTTCATGTGAGTTGCTATGCATGTTCGTCTTGTCCGAAGTAAGGGCGATCTACACCGAGTTGAATGGTTTGAGCATGCATATTGTGAGAGAAGAACATTGGGCCGCTAACTAAAGCCATGTTCCATGGTGGAAGTTTCAGTTTTGGACAAACATCCTCAAATCTCTAATGAGAAAAGAATTAATTGTTGTTGAATGCTTAAAGCATTAAAAGAGGAGTCCATTATCTCGTTGTCTATGTTGTCCCGTATGGATGTCTAAGTTGAGAATAATCAAAAGCGAGAAATCCAAATGCGAGCTTTCTCCTTAGACCTTTGTACAAGCGGCATAGAGGTACCCCTTTGTGATACTTGGTTAAAGCATATGTATTGCGGTGATAATCCAGTAGTCCAAGCTAATTAGGACAAGGTGCGAGCACTATTAGTACACTATGCATGAGGCTTGCAACTTATAAGATATAATTTACATGATGCATATGCTTTATTACTACCGTTGACAAAATTGTTTCATGTTTTCAAAATCAAAGCTCTAGCACAAATATAGCAATCGATGCTTTTCCTCTATGAGGACCATTCTTTTTACTTTTATGTTGAGTCAGTTCACCTATTTCTCTCCACCTCAAGAAGCAAACACTTGTGTGAACTGTGCATTGATTCTTACATACTTGCTTATTGCACTTATTATATTACTCTATGTTGACAATATCCATGAGATATACATGTTACAAGTTGAAAGCAACCGCTGAAACTTAATCTTCTTTTGTGTTGCTTCAATACCTTTACTTTGAATTATTGCTTTATGAGTTAACTCTTATGCAAGACTTATTGATGCTTGTCTTGAAATGCTATTCATGAAAAGTCTTTGCTTTATGATTCACTTGTTTACCCATGTCATATACATTGTTTTGATCGCTGCATTCACTACATATTCTTTACAAATAGTATGATCAAGTTTATGATGGCATGTCACTCCAGAAATTATCTTTGTTATCGTTTTACCTCGCTCGGGACGAGCGTAACTAAGCTTGGGGATGCTGATACGTCTCCAACGTATCGATAATTTCTTGTGTTCCATGCCACATTATTGATGTTATCTACATGTTTTATGCACACTTTATGTCATATTCGTGCATTTTCCGGAACTAACCTATTAACAAGATGCCGAAGTGCCAGCTCCTCGTTTTCTCGCTGTTTTTGGTTTCAGAAATCCTAGTAACGAAATATTCTCGAATCGGACGAAATCAACGCCGAAAGTCTTAGAAATACGCGAAGCTTCCGGAGCACCGAAGAAAGGTCGGAGGGGTGCCGTGGGGGCCCCACACCCGTGGGCGGCGCGGCCCAAGGGGGGCGCGCCCCCTATGGTCCGGGCAGCCCGGGCCCCCTCCGACTCCGACTCTTCGCCTATTTAAGTCGTCGTGACCTAAAACCTCGACACCAATTGACGAAACTCCGAAAAGTTACCGTGGCGCCGCCGCCATCGCGAAACTCCAATTCGGGGACAGAACTCGTTCCGGCACCCTGCCGGAGCGGGGAAGTGCCCCCGGAAGGCTTCTCCATCGACACCGCTGCCATCTCCATCAACACCGCTGCCATCTCCACCGCCATCTTCATCACCGCTGCTGCTCCCATGAGGAGGGAGTAGTTCTCCATCGAGGCTCGGGGCTGTACCGGTAGCTATGTGGTTCATCTCTCTTCCATGTACTTCAATACAATGATCTCATTGAGATTCATATGAGTTTGTATCACTACTATCTATGTGCTACTCTAGTGATGTTATTAAAGTAGTTCTATTCCTCCCCGCACGTGTGTAAAGGCGACAGTGGGTGCACCGTGTTAGTACTTGGTTTATGCTATGATCATGATCTCTTGTAGATTATGGAGTTAACTATTGCTATGATATATTGATGTGATCTATTCCTCCTACATATGCATGAAGGTGACAAGTGTGCATGCTATGCTAGTACTTGGTTTAGTAGCGTTGATCTATCTTACACTAAAGGTTACTTAAACATGAGCATTATTGTGGAGCTTGTTAACTCCGGCATTGAGGGTTCGTGTAATCCTACGCAATGTGTTCATCATCCAACAAAAGTGTAGAGTATGCATTTATCTATTCTCGTTATGTGATCAATGTTGAGAGTGTCCACTAGTGAAAGTGTAATCCCTAGGCCTTGTTCCTAAATACCGCTGAGTTACTACCGCTTGTTTACTCGTTTTATCTGCGTTACTACTGCTCGCAATACCACCACCATCAACTACACGCCAAGCACTTTTCCGGCACCGTTGCTACTGCTCATACTTATTTATACCACCCGTATTTCACTATCTCTTCGCCGAACTAGTGCACCTATTTGGTGTGTTGGGGACACAAGAGACTTCTTGCTTTGTGGTTGCGGGGTTGCATGAGAGGGATATCTTTGACCTCTTCCTCCCTGAGTTCGATAAACCTTGGGTATCCACTTAAGGGAAACTTGCTGCTGTTCTACAAACCTCTGCACTTGGAGGCCCAACACTGTCTACAGGAAAGGAGGGGGAACGTAGACATCACCATCCATCGGCTAATTTGAGAAACCAGTCTCTTCCTTTTCTTGCAGCACCAGCACGGTCCAAACCTCGTACCAGACGACGGCTTTTCCTTCCCAGTTCTTCCTGAGAAGATCATGATGCGATGATGTGCCGAGGTAACTCCAATCGGCTCTTAAAAACAAGGCACCTACCAGGCCCATTGCCCCCCGAGTCTTAGCCAAGGCAAAACAAAGCTGTATGGACCTGGGCTTGATCATGTCTGAGGGAGCTTCTTATGCAGAGCTAGCCGATTTAAACATAAATCGGCTTCTCCAAGCAGAGAGCCTTCAAGGTGAGCTGCCCCCCGAGTTTCTTCAGTTCTTGTCGGCTAGATCGGCTCCTTTCCTTTGGTGGATCTGATGTAATCCATCCTTGACCTGATCTGCATGCCCAGGCTGCTCTTGTCCTTTGCCCTTGAAGAGAGGATCCATTGACCCTCCGATCGTAACAATCATTCCTCTTGAGTCGATGGCCATGCATCAGCTTTTATATCCTTAAGTCGATGTCTGTTGCATCGGCTGTGCTCGAAAATTTTCGAATTTTCAGAAAAAAAAAAATTTTTTTTTACGGCCGACTAGTGCATCGGCCCCCATATTCCAATACCCATCAGCAAAGATGAGATGGGATAATTCTACTGCATATCCTCGTGATCTATCCACCTGGGTGCCCCCCCGAGCCGATTCTGTCAAGAGAATTGATGGTATCGGCTCTGTTGGATAACATGTTGAATCCAGGCAGAATGGTGGGTGAGGATAATTTTGGCCGATTGCTGGAATCGGCCTCCACGTTGCTTGCTCGGTGAAGGTTTTGTAAGTTCCTTCATAAATTTTTTGGGGCCGATCACAAGGACCAGTCTCGCCATGTTTGCTCCTTGACGTGCTCTTGCTACTCGCTCGTGCCGGTAGACAAAACCAGCCCAATCTCTCGACTTCATCATGTTGGTGCGCTTCGCCGTCGTCCACCTTGGATGTATCGTGTAACCGTGGAGCACCGAGCTTCGTCGGAAGAACGAGCACCATGTTTGTGCCGACCGATGTTTCATCATCGGCTTTCCTTTGCTTGGGGCGCCACTCCATTTTTCGTGGACGACCCTCTTCATCCAGGGTTCGCCGAACCTTCACAGCCCGCATCAGGCCTTCCCTCCCTCAATGTATGCAAGTATAACCTCTCGGCTTCTTCCAGGCCGCGCAATCGTTGAACCCTGCGTTTCGGGAACGGCCGAGTCCGTCGTGGGCACCACCTTGGCCGGTGGTACCTGTCTTCTTCTTCTCCCTCGTCTTCCGAATCTTCGAGATCTTCCAACCGAGGGGACTCAGCTCGTTTGCTCTGTGGCGGGAGAGGTCCCAAGCGCTCGAACACGGACACGTTGGTTGCCTCCTTCTTCTTCCGGTTGCATTCTGGGCAATTGCCGATTGTTGGCAATCGGCTCATTCCTGAATCCCAGCAGTGCCTGAAGAAAGGACAATCCCAGTGCCTGTCCTCGTTATCCCGCTCCCTTGCCTTTTCCTTGGCACAACGCTCGTGCTCCTCCTCATCGAGATTATGCCGACGATGTCTTCTGGCTTCTCCAACCAGCCGATTTCTTTCATCATCATCGCTGGACCGCCGGCGTTGGTCGTACTGACTCACATACTTGTTGAGGAGGTGATCAGAGAGAGGTCGTTGATATCTTATGTTCTTCACTTCTCCCTCTGCTACGTAGCGCTTGCCGTCTTGGCGGAGCCGATCGCGTGGAGCGGCTTCCTCTCGTATCTTTGCTATGAGAGCAGCTGCCCTCATCTCCATCCTTGCCGCCGTGATGTCCAAGATCTACCATGTTGATATTGCACAGGAAACCCGGCTGGCACCCTGCATGGCAAGCATACTCCACCATGTTCACGGCGGGGAAGGGGTGTGTGTCAACCTTCATGGCGTACTGGTTGAAAATTAGACGCCCGTTCTCTATCGCCGCTTGGATGTGCTGACGCCACACCCTGCAGTCGTTGGTGACATGGGAGAGCGAGTTATGCCATTTGCAGTATGGCTTTCCATTCAACTCTTGCGCCGTGGGGAATTTGAGACCTTCAGGTATCTTCAACTGCTTTTCCTTGAGTAGGAGGTCGAAGATTTGCTCGGCCTTGGTCACGTCAAAATCAAATCCCCCGGGCGGGCCTCGGTGGCTTTACCCATTTGCAGGACACGGGGGTTCCTCCCCGAGTCCACTCAGCCATCGCTACTTCTTGGTCTCCCGCAGAACTTCGTCTTCCTCTCGCATCGACCAGTGGCTACCGCACGCTTGAACTTGTCTTGGTACAGGTCCGGGTGGCGCTGTTCATATGCTGAAAGTTTCGAACCATGTGCGCCAGCCGAGGGATATTCTGCTTGGGAGGCCATGTCCTTGAGCTGCGTTGCAAGGCCCGCTACCGCCAACTCGATCGCTTCTTTTCAGCTTATACGAACCGAATAACATCGGTTCCTAAGATTCCCGAAGCGCTGGATGTATTCTCGTCACGTTTCTCCGCGCTTCGACGTAGTTGTGCTAGATCGGCAATGCTAGACTCGGAAGCTTCGAATGGTACCGCTCATGGAACCGCTCTTCCAATCGCTTCCAAGTTTGGATGGAGTTCGGTGGTAGCGATGTGTACCACCCGAAAGCCGATCCCGTGAGGGACCGTGAGAAGAACCTCACGCGCAACTCATCCGACGCCGAGATCGTGCCCAACTGTGCCAAATATCGGCTCACATGCTCGATGGAGCCGGACCCGTCCGATCCACCGAACTTTGTGAAGTCCGGGAGCCGATATTTGGGTGGCAGCGGGATCGGCTCGTAGCTGTTGGGGTACGGCTTGGTGTAGCCGAACGCCTTCCTTTTCGGCATCATGCCGAACCGATCTTTCGAATTGTACAAATCTGATCCGCCGTGATGGCTGAAGGTGTCGAACCCTGAAGATTCGCCGGGTGGCATACTTAACCAGCCATGCTTGCTTTTCCGGTTCTAAGCCAACTGCAGGAGCTGGGCTTTGGAGGTTTGTCGGGGCGGCGTACTTAGCCAGCCACGACTGCTTCTCAGGATCGGCTCCTGACGTTCCTCCTGCCGTTCCGCAGGCTCCGATATTGCAGCCTGGTTCGAGAGTGCCCGGGCGTTGCGGTCCGGTACGTATGCGCACGAGTATCCGTGCGGGACCTCCTTAGGTGGCTCAGGTAGGAATTGGTAGTCACTAGGATCACCACCAATCTTGTAGACGACGTATGCCGATGAGTTCGGCAATTCCGGTGCTACCCATGCGAACGGCTGGGGCTGGAGCGGCATCTCTCCTTTGAAAGTCCCCAGAGCCGGTCCCGACGGGGAGTACCGGTGACTCATGATTTCTCGGACGACGCGCAGGGCGACACGCTCCAAGGTGTTCACCGAGCTCTCAGAGTGGCGGTGCAGCGATTGCGCCACCATGTAGTTGATCTCCTGCCGCAGCGACCTGGTGCGTTCTTCTGACGGGGCGGATAGGTCCACTCCATCGAGCGCGCCTTCAGGCGTGAAACCCTTCCACCTGACGCCATGGGAGCGGGTTCGGTGGAAGGAGCCGATGAGTTCGGCTTCGAGGGTTGCCTTGATCTCGTCATGCTTCTTCTTGAGCTCATCGAGCAGATCCGCGTACGTGACCGGAGTGTCTTCCGCCATCTCGGATGTAGATGGCGATGTCGTGGATGTCGTCGACGGTCCCACCGGGCGTGCCGAATGTGTTGACGTCGAAACCCCCCGGCGGGCGAGACGGGCAACACGGTAGAGCCGGGAACAACTAGGGCTGCGGCCAGCCCCGTCCCTCCGAGCGACGGCCCGCAAAGCCTCCCGGTCGCACGCGCCGATGTTTATCACAAGGGCGTGCCACCTGACCTATACCTGGTCAGGAAGGTGTGGATGATGCCTCGCTTAGTTTCCTGCAGGGCACACACGTAAACGTTAAATACGAGCCTCGATCGGCTCTCAGGTTATCCTCCACCCATGATTCAGACGGGGTGTCCGAATATATGGTGGTCCTGCTTGATTAAGGTAAAGCTAATGAGATCTACGACGATGTGGGGTTTTCACCGCATAATCGGATCGTCCTACTCCAGGTTGGGCCTCGCGGCCACGCACGGTGATCGTAAGCCGATCCTAAACAAGGCCTAAAAACCAACACGAGGTTGATCCTCGAACATCCTCGCTTAGGGCCAACGAACGACACCCTACGTGCCGCTGGATCCTCCCCCTTTGTAAGGCCTAACTATTGCGAGATATTAAACTAATCCTTGTAGAACAAGGAGCAATCGTAACGGATCAGATCTACTAAACTATGATCAAGCGGGGTGCCGCCCCTACACCTAAGATAGGTGTAAGGGCGGCGAGACATGCAAGGGTTGCACTACGAAAGCATGTAATGTGAAGAACAATGCTAACCCTAACATGTCTAAGATAACTACGTTGCTCGCCATCAAAAAGGCTTCGATGACGAGCAACGCATGAACAACGTGGGCAGGCTTGGCTGCCTAGATCGCAAGATGCGATCTAGGCAGCATGATGCTTACCGGTAGAAACCCTCGAGACGAAGGAGTTGGCGATGCGCCGAGATTTGTTTGTGGTTGAACGTTGGTTGTTGTTTATTCCATAAACCCTAGATACATATTTATAGTCCAGGGGACTTTCTAATGTGGGCGTGCACTAAACCGTGCACGAGATAAACTCTAACTTTTAATCTAGATACAATCTACTATAAATAAAGATACACGGGCAACCTAGCCCAAAATCACCGTGCAAGGCCGCTTCATAGATCTTCCATGTGTAATCTTCCAAGCCCATCTTGATCGCGGCCCACCTCTGACTCGGTCAAATTCTGGTGATAACAACTTCTACCCATACCCGTATCCATGGGTATAAAACTTTACCCATACCCATATCCGGCGGGTACCCGTACCCACTGAGTACCCGGTAGGTAGGTTAAATTGTACACAAATCAATTACAATTTTATATTTATCGATAACAAATTTGATTAAATTTTTAATTATTTGAACTCAATAACAAATAGTTGAGTATATAACAATTAATATAATATAAAAATCACATTCTCATACTCTAACTCATAAGTCAACAAAAGTAGACGTGTCACGTAAGAATTTAACAATAAACGGGCAGGGCATAGGTATACCCGCGGGTACGAGGCTATGCCCGTGCCCTGCCCATGACTTAACGGACAGGGTATGGGTACTACCCATGGGCATAAAAGTGTACCCATACCCTGCCCATGCGGGTATGGTACCCGCGGATACCCGCTACCCCGGGTACCTTCTCCGGCAAGCCCATTAGGAATGCCTATGTCAACGAGTGAGGTTTATTTACCTGATTGTTTTTTTTCCTTTTGCAAGAGGCTAGCCGTCATGTATATAGATCAACCAACCTTCACATAACCATTCTTAATTATTTTTGAAAAAAGATACACACAAATCCATAGGGGAAATCATCGCCATCTTCCTACTGCACTCGCCAGTGCCACGTAATGAGCGCGTGCGATGCTGCATCTAGACCTCCAAACCACATCAGAACCCAAAAAACGTCGCGGTAAACGAAAGTCGGCCATACAGCAGATGTCACCGATAGTTATCTGGAAATTAATCATCGTCTGATAAGAAGGCGATGAATAGCTGGACATCCACCCAGATATAGCCAAACATAGAACCATGACCTCCCTGACTCCGCAACTAAGCCAAAGATATCTGAACTACGTCGATCAAACAAGAAACAAATGCTAACACAAAAACAAAAATAGATCCACCACTCCAAAGAGCAGGACTAAACAATTTCCCACCCTCTTCAACACCCCCTCCCGCCGATAAAGAGGCAAGCAAGGGAGGCGAGGCCCACTCGAGTTGCCACTCTAAACTTGCATTTTTCATTTGATTTGTTTACTGTTTTTCTTGGTCGCATGTATTCTTGTTTTTCTTATCCTTTTGACAAGGTTTTCTATATTCATTTGCTTTTTATGGTTTTTCCTTTTCTATTCTCATGTTTTTTTACTTACATGAATATTTTTCTGGGGTGTTGGAACCATTTTCACAAGATTTTTCTTATTGGGTGGTTTTAGTGCTATATACATAATGATTTCTCTCAATGTACACATGTTTTAGATAACAATCATTCTATTTTGAATATATTTCTCATATATTATTTGTTTATTCTCATATTTTTTGTTTACAGCCCCCATGATATTTTGCAAATTCTAGAATTTTGCATTTAATAAATTAATAGTGATATATTATATTTACTTACACATAAAATAGATATTCATACACTCTAGAAAAATACATAAGTTCTTGAGGTATATGCCATTATATTAAGGAGATAAAATAGACACAAACACATGCATACATTTATAATTCCTAGTGATACAATTATTATATGTAAACCTGTGATTTTGTTCCTTCTCGTTGTTCTCCCATCTTGAAGAATTTGGGTTATCAATGATTTTAAAGGGATATACAACTAGAGTCATATTTCTTATAAAATGTGCTCCAAGGTTAGTGTAAGTGCATTTTCCCACTGTTGAAGTTTAAGTTCTACAAAGGATTATTGTATCTCAATGTTTCAAAAAGTATAGATTATCATACGGTTAACTTTGCTACGATTAATATGCAATGGTACTACTAAACTTATGTCTCGAGAAGAAAGAGTTATATTTTTATGAAATAAAATAGTTCAGTAAAAATAATCAATAGCGATCTCTGCTAACCAACAAACCTTTTAGCATGTAAGTTTCATTTGAATGTGGAGCTCTCGTTCCTCCTCGAACTTCTGCTAGTTGACCCTATATGTCGTATTGTGTAATGATGGTATATATGTATTTAATTTGGAATCGTGCATGGGCCATTGAATTGTAAAGATTGTCGGTTGTGCCACGGCTTCCTCTGATTTTGAATCACTCGATTAACACCTCTCATAGATCTACTTATCAGTCTTGCTCTATGCGGCTGGTATAATTTCCAAGAAGCTACTTCACAGATTTAAATGAAAGAGTAGGTTAAAAAATGGGGATCCAAAGGAAGGTGTATGTGTTTCTCCTATTTGTTCATGAACCATTTATGATTAATTAAGCATTAATGTCATGTGTCCATCAATTTTCTAATTCGGTTTGGATACTAGTATGGAATACTATGGTATGTTTGAATAGTATAATAAAGTTGTTAGCATCATAGTGTTATCCCAGAAAAACCATCCACTACAACATCGAAGGTGGGTTCTAGTGGTTTTAGATGCTAAGGTGTGCGCCTAATGACTGCGTTCGCTCTAAGGAGGTAAATGAAAGCCGTTGAAGATAATTGTACTGGTGAAAGTGGAAGTGCGGCACTTTTTTTTCTCGCGGCACATGGTGATACGCCGAGCTAGTTCTGGTGTGGTAGATACGGCTAACGACGCGTTGTGGGATGACACACATTATGTGATGTGATGTTTTTCAGCGCTACATTTTAATCTGTGGTTTTATATTAACGATTCTATTAGCTACAAGATTGATGTCGACGAGGTGGACGAGGATTCAAAAAAAAACTTACTTCTTATTTGGCACAAGTGCACAACACGGTAATAGGCTCATAGCCAGTGTTGTTTTCGGTTAATCGGACAGTAACTTTATGGACCTAGCAACAACACTGAGCGCGGGTCTGGTCCACATCCCCTCTTGCTGTTGAAGCGGCAAGCATGGGAGGGGAATTGTCTACGCCGACTGTGTTTCTTATTTGCGCTTATTTATCGAATTGTCCGCCAAACTCAAACTCTCACCATCATACATCAACAACATATTCATTGCAATAAAAAGGAAGCAAACTTGTTATATTGCTTCATCCCAATCATGCTAGACCACGTGGAGCAGACCTATCACCGGCTGGCTCCAGGCTTAGCCGGCTCCTCAAGAGTTACCACCTTTAGAATCGCCTCACACGGCCTCGTCGTGTTCGATGCCATGACGTGACGTGCCCGGGTTTCATCTACCATTTAGATAAGTAATACTCTTGTACTTTTTGTGAACCCTAATTTGGATGTAGATCAGCATATTTTATCAAGGGGGAAACATATTTTGATAATAGGTTTTCCATAAACTACATTTCTTATTTATGTTTCCCTTCTCCATGTGGAAGAATGCCAATGTTTCCAAGGCCACGGGTAGAGAATTTAATTTTTTATGCATATTAACTTTAGGTTGCAAATTGAAGTTATAGATTTTTTAAATTTCGTTCTTTACGGCTATCGGCTGCTTTGGGTTTGCTCCCGTGCTCATGACGTGGGCTGAATAGGAGCCCTCGAGCGATACTTTAGGAGACAGGTGGAGTCCTCAAACCAATGGGCTGAAACCAGCCTAATCCAACTACACCTTTATCGGACGGGCCGAGCGAGATCCAATTGCCGGGACGACAGAAACACGGAGGATGGGAAGAATATATTCGCGTCGCCAAGCCGGGCAAGGATGGCATGAGCTGGTAGCCTGGTAGCTCCTTCACAAGTGGTTCCCACGACGCGCCACGCCGCCACCGGATGGGGGCGGCGGGCTTCGTGTGCCGGCGAGCGGCGAGTGGTCCACCGGCACCCACGGCTAGTGCACTCCATTTCGCTTTCAGTGCCGGTGGGCAGCAGCAGGAGCACTCCATTGCAGTTCACCGGAAATACGGAACCGTATGATGCAGAAGCTGCCGACGGGATTGACGGGATCTTTCCATGTGCTGGGGACGAAGCCTTTCCATGGTGGATGAGATAGCCGAGCCTTTTTTCCGTTGCGATGATGTCCAGCTTTCTTCGCAGCAAAATCTTCCACAATACCCAACTGTGGCCCGGGCGGGCGGCGGTTCGCCGGAAGTGAAGCCGCACATGCCGCAGAATCTTTGCGAGTCAGGATAACGTCCTGTTGCTGCGGTCTTCTTCTTCGTCAACACCAAAAGAGAAGAAGCGTGCTCTGCTGAATCCTTGAAAGTTCACCTGAAGATGTGCAGTTTTTTTTTTTCATTTGCATTTGGACACCCTGCCTACGTACGTACGTAGTACCCCGGTTCCAACTGACCGAAATTTACTACCTTTCCATGTGTTATCTTGCTCATGGAATCATATGTTCAAGATCGCCCAAACGTCAGGAGGCAGGTCCCGACATGTCATGTGCCGCCCCACTTGAATGGACAAGGACGCCGGCCGGATCGATCGACCAGCCCCTGATCACTCAGGTGATCTAATCCAATCGAAAACATTGGGTTCCTACATATATGCGTCATTCACTTGAATGGACAAGGACGTGCCCCAGATCCAATCGATTCAGAACTCTCACCGTTTACCCGCCATTCTTGCGCGTATATGTAGGAACCCAATGTTTTTCATTAGCGCGTTCAGGTTTTTTCTTTTGTTATGGTCTACAAATTGACACATACACATGTACAGCAATATGAAGAAAAGAAAATGTGGACTCACCGGATTGCATCCGGGAAACAATTTGTATCAACGTTATGTTGATTCAGCAATAAAGCACACGCATTCCTTCAAAAAAAAAACACGTGTTTTGTCTGAAGTTTGAACTTCGATTTGTGTACGTCAGAAAATTAAGCTTTCCACTAAATCGAAAAAAAGTTAAGTTAGATACATTTTTCTTCTAAAGGGTGATATAAAATAATATCAACAAGATATACGGTACAAGATATAAGATAAAATTAAGATTATTTTTATAGAGCACAATTTAAAAAAGGATGTTAATATGAAGTTAATTTGTATCTTCGAACAGCTTTCGGAATTGAAGATTAACTTTGATTTTTTGTTTTGGTCAAGCGAAAGACATAAAAGATCAATAGAGGGACTTGTTTGGTTGTGAGACTGGTTCGCTACCATTCGGGTATCTTGGCATTCCTATCCATTTTAGAAAGCTCAAGAACGGAGAATGGAAACCAGTGGAGGACCATTTTGGAAAAAGCGTAGTGGTTGGATTGGGAAGGTACTATTTTATAGTGATCAGTTAGTAATTATTAAGTCGGTATTTTCAAGTCTGCCCATGTTCATGTTAACCTTTCCTAAAATACCTATATGGGTATGTAAACGATTTGATTTCTTTAGATCGAGAGTTTTTTGTGGCAAAGTAGTGGCTATAAAAGGAAGTATAGACTAACTAAATGGAACATCATTTGCCGCCCTAAGGATCAAGGAGGTCCTCGGGTAGAGGTTTTAGGTATTAAAAACAAGTGTTTACTTAGCAAGTGGTTATTTAAACTCTTGAATGAAAAAAGGGTGTGGCAAGAGCTACTCGTTAATAAATATTTACATTCTGCAACCCTATCTCAACTCTCAAGTACTAGTGAAGGCTTCTGACTCACCTTTTCGAAAAGGTTTGACGAAGGTAAAAGAGAAGTTTTTTTTGCTAGGGGTTCTTTCAAGATGGGGAATGGCCTAGAAAAGCGGTTTTGTGAAGATTGTTGGCTGGGTGATAAGCCATTAGCACAACAATACCCCTCCTGTATAACATTGTTCATCACAAGAATGTGCTAGTAGAAAATGTGTTAAATGAATTTCCTCTAAATATAGCGTTTAGAAGCAATTTCAATGAATACAAATGGAATATAGACGGTTACATTTATTAGGTAGACTAGGTCATGTTAACATGTAAGTGATGAGGACTCTTTTGTTTGGAACTTGACTGCTACGCGGGGTTTATGGTCAAGTCCATGTATCTCGATCTAATCAATGGACATACTTTTTTTCTTCATAAATATATTTGTAAGATTAAAGTGCCACTTAAAATAAGAATTTTTATGTGGTTCTTATACAGAAAGGTTATTTTAACCAAGGACAACTTAATTAAGCGAAAATAGCAAGGTAATTCTAAATGTTTCTTTTGTGAAAAAGATGAAATAGTTCAACATCTATTCTTTGAGTGTCTTCTTGCCAAGGTCATTTGGCGGATTGTTCACATGTCATTCGGAATATTTCCGCCCAAAAATATTATAAATTTCTCTGAAAATTGTCTTAATGGCCTTCAAAAGAGAGTCAAAAGCCATACTAGAGTTGGTATTTGTGCTCATATGGCATGTCCGCAATGACTTTATTTTTAACAAATCAAAATATGCTTCATTTTTTGCAGGTTATTCCCCTTGCTACTCATTGGACCCGTTTGTGGTTATGTCTCTAGCCAGAGCCTGGAGGAACAGCACCAGGACATGGATTTTGGGTGCAACCATTTGGAGACGATCGCTCGGGATTTATTCAGTTGGCAAGGTTGGCAGCTTGATCGAAGATTAATATGTTGATTCTTTGGCAGCCGTTTACTTTACCTTTTTTCAAGTGGTTTATCCATGGATCGCCTCTTAGTGATCCGTGATTCATAATAAGATTGTAATAAGGTGACCTGAATGTTGTTTTAATAAATTTAACAAAAGGACATATGCATCTTTTGATGCAGAGGTGTTTTCCCTTTTGAAAAAATAAGGTGCATTCATCTCTGAAACGACTCGATATCATGATCTATTTGAGACATCGAGAATGCATAGCGACATCAAGCATTGCCCTAGCAACATCGCAATTTTCACCCTCAAGGGGAGGACCAAGCAAATAACATGCAATGCCTTTAGCAAAGCAACAATACCGAAACATTACCATGATAATGGTGCAACTATCCTCATCCCAACCGACACTGCTTAGGTCTCTCGCTCGGAGACATGGATCCAACTGCTTCTCCAGTTGCGCAGGTGGTTGTACACCTGTTGAGGACACATCTGAGCCACAGAACTCGAACATCTTCTTCGCAACATTATTCAAGTGCACCTCCTTGAATCCATTTTATGTCCCCACATCTCTCTTGATAATGTCACACATCCTATTAAGGGTGAAGGTGAATAGGAATGGACTAATGGAGGCAACTTCCTAGTGGCCTCCACCCCCTCTTCAAGGGACATCTGATGTGGGTTTTACCAGCCTTGATCGTCCTCTTCCTAGCTAGCATGGCAGCATGGAGGTTGTAATCCTGATCCACTACTGAAAGAACATTTCCCGCCCTTTTGGGTTTTGTGTGTTTGATGTCAACACTAGGTATAATTTTATGTGTGTTGATGTGGTCAGGTACAAGTGTTCGGAATATATTTTTGTTCAGCGAGATGGTCTGCCAATTCTGATAATCTGCAGGTTTTTCTTCCTGGCGGAAGTTCCGTCCCCACTGGCGGAACTTCCGCCCCGGTATGTTCCGCGAAGCCCCGTCGTTGCGTTTGTGTTTGCTGTTTTTGTTCCCCGGCCGGAAGTTCCGCGCTTGTGGCCGGAAGTTCCGGTCAGCGGAACTTCCGCCCAACTTCCGGCAAGTTCCGGAAATGTGGAATTGTGGCTCAGCATTGTCCAAGAAGGTTTTCGGGCAATTCCGGAACTTGGCCGGAACTTGGCCGGAACTTCCGGTCACCGGAAGTTCCGCCCAAGTTCCGCCCCTTCTTTTGCTTTGCAGGTATTTTATCAGGAGCAGAAGTTCCGGACCAAATGGGCGGTACTTCCAGTGGAAGCCGGAACTTCCGGCCAGGATGGCCGGAACTTCCGGTGTAAGTCAAATTCGTCCCCAACGGTCAGATCTGAAAGCTCCACCCATATATAAATAGCTTTCTTCTCCAAAGGGACAAGTTGCTCAATCATTGCAAGAAAAATCTGCCAAGCTTCACCACCATTAGAGCCACCTCAAGAACACAAGATTTGCAAGATCTCCTTCCTCCCCCAACCAAAGCTCTTGATCTTTGGAGATTCGAAGGAGAAGACACCGATCTACATCCTCACCGAAGCGTTCTTCATTTCCCCTCTCTTGTTTGAGGGATCTCATGCTAGTGTTCCTATTTGGTTCCCTAGTTGATTTGTTGTTGATGTGTTGTTGTTGATTGTTGTATTGTTACTGCATTTGGGAGCCTCCAATTTGGTTGTGGATGTGTGCCCCAAGAACTTTGTAAAGGCCCGGTTTCCGCCTCGAGGAAATCCCTTAGTGGAAGTGGGCTAGGCCTTCGTGGCGTTGCTCACAGGAGATCCGAGTGAAGCCTTCGTGGCTCGTTGGTTTGGCTTGCGTAGCAACCACACTCCTCCAAACGTAGACGTACCTTCTTGCAAAGGAAGGGAACTACGGAAATCATCTCCGTGTCATCGCGTGCTCCACTCTCGGTTACCTCTATCCCACTCTATCTCCTATTGCGTAGCTATACCTTGCTTAGTTGATATCCTTGTCATATAGGTAAATTCACTTAGTTGCATATCTAGAGAATTTACCTTTTGTGTCAAGCCTAAATTGAAAAAGAACTAAAAATTGACTAGCACCTATTCACCCCCCCCCCCCTCTAGGTGCGGCATACGATCCTTTTCAATTGGTATCAGAGCCTCGGCTCTTATTTCGGGCTTAACCGCCTAAGAGTATGCCGGACGAGGAGCCCTCGTAAGGGGCCGCCAAGTTGGTCTCCGTGGAAGACTTCAATTCGTTGAAGTCCTCCATGGAAGCCCAAATGGAAAGCGTGAAAAAGATGATTGCCGAGCTTTTGGCTCCGGCCCTTCCCAAGGCTCCTAGTGTAGAGGTAAAAGACACGGGTGCGTTAGATGAGGGAGAGGCTTCGGACTTACCCTCATCTACCAAACCCGTGGAAGGTGATAACTTAAACACTATCAAATCTACCAAGTGCATCTCCTAGGGGAACTAGTGGAGGTGAAAGCTACAATCGAGTAGCTCCACCTTTCCTATCTCCCGATATACCGGTTCCCCATCCCCATTTGAACATTCGGGGCGACCCACCTAAGTTTTCCGTTGATAATTTCGATACTTGCCAATTTGAGTTCCGCTCTCATGTTTGTAGTGCCTCCAATGAACTATGGAGAATCATCTTGGAGGGCTTCAAGCCATACAACCCCGACAAGTTGACTAGAAGAGAAGCAATTGATAGTCAACTCAACAACACCGCCCTACACATGATTCAAACTAGTGTGGGGACACCGGAATTGCATCGTGTCCGGAACTACACCACCGCCAAGGAAGCTTGGGACGGCTTGGCCGCTAGTTGCATTGGAAGTGAGAGCACAAGGAGGAACAAGTATAATGCTCTTAAGAATAAATCCGAAGGGTTCATGAGGCTACCGGATGAAGATCATGAAGTCATGTATGGAAGACTTATCACAGTTGCCGATGCCTTCCGGCTTATTGGTGCCACCCACATCAATGACTCTTGGATCAAGGAGAAGAATATTGAATGCATGATGCCATTTGCACCCATTGATGTCAAGACTCTTGTGGGAAGGGAATGTGATGGCGTGTATTTCACACGTTCGTTGGGCAACCCCAAGAGGAAGGTATGATGCGCACAGCAGCAAGTTTTCCCTCAGAAAGAAACCAAGGTTTATCGAACCAGGAGGAGCCAAGAAGCACGTTGAAGATTGATGGCGGCGGGATGTAGTGCGGCGCAACACCGGAGATTCCGGCGCCAACGTGGAACCCGCACAACACAACCAAGCTACTTTGCCCCAACGAAACAGCTGAGGTTGTCAATCTCACCGGCTTGCTCGTAACAAAGGATTAACCGTATTGTGTGGAAGATGATTGTTTGCAGAGAAAACAAGTAAAAACAAGTATTGCGATAGATTGTATTTCAGTAAAGAGAATTGGACCGGGGTCCACAGCTCACTAGAGGTATCTCTCCCATAAGACGAACAAGCATGTTGGGTGAACAAATTACAGCTTGGGCAATTGACAAATAAAGAGAGCATGACAATGCACATACATATCATGATGAGTATAGTGAGATTTAATTGGGCATTACGACAAAGTACATAGACCGCCATCCAACCGCATCTATGCCTAAAAAGTCCACCTTCAGAGTTATCATCCGAACCCCTCCAAGTATTAAGTTGCAAAGCAACGGACAATTGCATTAAGTATGGTGCGTAATGTAATCAACAACTACATCCTTAGACATAGCATCAATGTTTTATCCCTAGTGGCAACAAGCACAACACAACCTTAGAACTTTCGTCATCGTCCCAGTGTCAATGCAGGCATGAACCCACTATCGAGCATAAGTACTCCCTCTTGGAGTTAAAAGTAAAAACTTGGCCGAGCCTCTACTAGAAACGGAGAGCATGCAAGATCATAAACAACACATAAGCATAACTTTGATAATCAACATAACAAGTATTCTCTATTCATCGGATCCCAACAAACGCAACATATAGAATTACATATAGATGATCTTGATCATGATAGGCAGCTCACAAGATCCGACAATGATAGCACAATGGGGAGAAGACAACCATCTAGCTACTGCTATGGACCCATAGTCCAGGGGTAGACTACTCACTCATCACTCCGGAGGCGGCCATGGCGGTGTAGAGTCCTCCGGGAGATGATTCCCCTCTCCGGCAGGGTGCCGGAGGCGATCTCCAGGATCCCCCGGGATGGGATCGGCGGCGACGGCGTCTCAGTAATGTTTTCCGTATCGTGGCTCTCGGTGACCGGGGGTTTCGTCACGGAGGCTTTAAGTAGGCGGAAGGGCAAGTCGAGAGGCGGCACGGGGGCCCAGCACCATAGGCCGGCGCGAC
>NC_061514.1:113887432-113938597 GCF_022539505.1 Lolium rigidum | reverse complement strand
GCATACGATCCTTTTCAACTACAACAGAACACATGCAAGGTGCTGACAACGTCTCTGCATCTTGTGAATATGTCAGCATCGGCAACTGCCTATCATGGGTCTAAGGAACAAAGTAGGGTAAGTCATGGGTATCGAGTAGGGCATGGCTAAACGCTTCTTCAGTATACACCTGCATTAGTTAGCATTATAATATCGGCATGAACTATACAATGTAAAACCAATCTTAGTAAGCAGGATTTTGTTAAATCTACAACATCGACATACGCAATTAACGTCTACACACTACCATTGTACATAGGAGCAAGATTGAAGTAACTAAACAAAAACATGCTACACATTAACACTATTGTGCCATCAGCATACACTAAAAACTAAGCTAAACTTGACATACGACCACAAAATATTCGATCTACTGCTTCATCATGAATATCAATCATTACCGACAAGCAATATGGGCCATACATGCAGAGTTCTACCGAATCCTCTACTTAGAGATTACCTCATGATCAACGATCTTAACTATGGGGGGTTGCAAGTATTCACCATCATCGAAGGAGTTGAGAATGCAACGAAAAGCTCGGAGAGGATGAGGAAGGCCGCCTGCAGGCGCCGCCCTACATCGACCGAGATAGATGGCGCCGCTTACCAGCTTGTCGATGAAGCTCGTAGCCGGGATGGATAGATCGAAGAGGAGAAATGGTGGTGTGGCATCTAGCGGTGAGCCGAGGGGTGGTATAAGCATACAAATCGACGGAAGAAACTTACAGCCACGTGGATTCTGACTCGTTGAAAGTTGTGCAAGCAAAAAGTGTTTTAAAAAAGATACGGGCCAAAATTTAGAGACAGGGTAGGCAAATAACCTACAAATTTGTTTACTACTAGTAAATACGAGAAACGAGTTTGCGAGCATCCGAACTCAAGATGGGGGGCGTTCCTATCTTTCATGGAAAACAGAGAAGGGGCGTGACGAGAAAAACAATATCCATTGGAACTCCAGTTGATCCTACCTGAGTTGTGACAAACTTAAAATATGTTGGTTGTTCGTTTGAACACATGGCCAGCCACCTGTGTCGGCGAGGAAAGATTAGTGGCAGCCACTCCGAGTCTCCTGATTAGTGGCATCAACGGATCTGCTAGGAGGAGAGGCGCCTGATTATTGTTTGACTAGACTTGGGCCCTGTTTCGCCTACGTGCTGGCGACCACCACCTGAGGACGTACACTGAGGCTGAAGCTTAGAAAAAGTCCCCGTTTCTCCTCCCGGGATTTGCAAGATTTTGCCCAACCCCAACCATGGGCAACAAATCGTGCTCCATGATAACGCAACGCCAACGCATGGCTCCATGTCAAGAGGCTCTCAACGTGGGTGCCAAGCGCGCGGCGGAACGGGCAGGATCTTCTTCCTTCTTCGCTTGGAGGCGATTTGCACAAAAATAACCCAAAAATGAAAGAAAAACACAGACTGACCCTCCGGGCAAACTATTTCACCCATCTAACCCTTTTGTGTGGCGCCCCTCCCATGGGCGCCACATATGGCAGTGTGGCGCCCGTGCCTGCGGCGCCACTCTCCCAGCCGACGTGGCGCCCTCGACGCTGAGCTGGTGCGCCGATCCGACGTGGCAGCATGTGTGGCGCCGCGCCACACTACTCTATATATAAAATTTCTGTCTAGAGATAACAGAATGCTGTGCTAGCTCAATTGGATGAAGCCTTTGCTTCCCAATCTCAGGTCATGAGTTCAAATCTCTGCATCACCCGAATTTATTTTTATTTTTAAAAATTATGCTAGACATTGTAGTATGTTTACAACATGAAATCTAGCTTCGTACTGTTTTGTAGAGTTTTTTTTATTTTCTCTTGCTTGCAAACTGAATAAAATACTCTACAAAATAGCCAGCACCACGGTGATCAAGAGGTACAGGCATGCAGAAGAGATTTAGTTTATGCAAGCATAAGCAAGCTGACAAACCTCGCTTACATATCAGCAACAATAAATAACTAAATATCTGTAGCATATAGTGTTCGGAAATCTATCTCCAATCCATTGTTAGTAGCACCTTGTCTAAATTAACCATGGTGGGTGAAATCTGCTTGTTAGTTGACATATAACATGCCCACCCCTTTGAATCTTATGAAATTATTATTGAATAATTGGATCAGACAGTGACTAGTTATTTTTTTATCGCACGTACGTCGAATGAGGTTTTGATCACTCTTTAGTCCCAACCGAACAGTGGCATGGTAGAAATGTATATTTTCTTAGCCAAGCACTCAGTTGTGATTTCATGTTGAGCAGGCCTAGAAACCACCACTTACTCCCATATGAAGTCACCAACTTTATGTTCGATCAACATGTTATGAGTATGGTCCTCCAAATTATTTTTATCATGATTTTCATGCACACTTGGTACTATGTAGAAAATATAGTATCCATATTTTGATGAGTTTACTTGCTCTTGCAGGCTATAAATTCATCTAGTCCTTAGTTCCTTCGAAGACTTGATGCACGGAGCTTGAGGAGTACGTCTGGAGTTCGCGTTAATGAGAGCAAATTGTGCAGCTAGTACCGAATGCTGAGGTCACAAAGTGGTCAGTAAGTGTAGATAGTTTCACTTATAGTTGCGATCTTCCGGGGATGGAGTTCCCGCTAGATCTATTGAGCAGCCTAGCAGGTCCGTCCGTTGAGCCTTCTTCCGTGTGAGGCATGGCGCAACTTAGGTGCTTGATCGACACCGCAAGCCGTGTGTCTTCTATGAAGACGGTGAGTGCAGCCATGTCCGCCCCTGATCATCAATCGCTAATGGGCATCGTGCAAAGATATTGTCATGTCGGATATGGTGAGTAGGACGCTGACGGGCAAGCCGACTCCACAGTCTCAACGGAAAATGGATCCGCAATCTCCGGGTGAACAAAATGGTATGGATTTGTGGTGTGATTACTACACCTTGTCTTGCTATGCTTATTTCGAAGAACAGAAAATTGGAAATTCAGGAAGCAAGCATTGATGTATTTACTATTTAGTCGTCAGTACATACGCATGGAGCTTAGGACAGTCCATGTGGAAAATAATCTATGCACATCTGAGTAATCACAGAGATTAAATTAGAGTAGTTTAATATATTTGGGTGATGCAATGGTCATGTGGATTCAGTTAATAGTGGTGAAAAATTGTGGAATTAAATTTTTTGGGGCTACATAATCTGCACGATGCCTCTGTTGTTTGCCATGGTCCAATTATGGTGCTGATTTTGTTCACCCTCAAAGAGATTACATAGACAAGTACGGAATTGACTAGTGACACTCTGTGGTACCCATCTAGTTGACATCGTAACTCAATGGTTGTTGGGCTGAAAAGTGCGATTGCATTTGTCCGTTCGGCATGGACTTAAAAGAAACGGGTTCAGAGCATTGCGAGGCAGGGACTAACTTCCATTTCATTTCAGATGCAGAATTTGTCATTTTTCTAGTTCGGGATTGCATGTTTTCTATATAAAAAAAAACTCTACAAAACAGTACGAGGCTAGATTTCATGTTTTAAACATACTACAATGTCTAGCATAATTTTTAAAAATAAAAATAAATTCAGGTGATGCGAGATTTGAACTCATGACCTAAGATTGGGAAGCAAAGGTTTCATCCAATTGAGCTAGCACAACATTCTGTTATCTCTAGACAGAAATTTTATATATAGAGTAGTGTGGCGCCCGGGAGGGGCGCCACACATGCTTGCCACGTCGGATCAGCGCACCGGCTCGGCGTCGAGGGCGCCACGTCGGGCTGGGAGAGTGGCGCCGCAGGCACGGGCGCCACACTGCCATGTGTGGCGCCCATGGGAGGGGCGCCACACAAAAGGGTTAGATGGGTGAAATAGTTTGCCCGGAGGGTCAGTCTGTGTTTTTCTTTCACTTTTGGGTTATTTTTGTGCAAATCGCCTCGCTTGGATCGGCGGGAATCCGAAGACGTGCGCGCCAGTAAGCCAAACAGCCGCTGTCGGAGTAGGTGAGTGCCTGTAATCACGCTGCAGAAGCGCCATTATTCTGCGGGGACCAGGGTGTCAGGTCGAGGCGCCGGTGCCGGTGGGATGTGTCAGTGCCCGGTACTGTACATCTCGGTGATCACGGCGAAAAATGCACAGTGCAGTTGAACTACCACCGCCGGAGTACTACCGTATAAAAAGTTACAGTACACGATCAAAAGGGAAAGGACGATCACACTAGGACATGTCGGTGCCTCGCACGAGCTCCAGCTCCGCCATGGCTGTATCTCCATGAACAGCACTGCACAGCGCCAGTGGTACTGCAGAAACATAATTAACCGAGCAGCCCTTACTGGGATCGTACTTGGTCCAATAACTGGCGAGTTAAGAAATATTAAAAGAACAAGACAGTCCTACAGTGGCGGTATCAATGGGGTGCTGTACTCCGGTGTCCGGAGGCAGATGTCGCTCATTATTTGACCACCACCACCTTCTCTTCTCTCCCTCTCCCTCGGCTGCCACCTCCTGCCCTGCCCATTCTCCTCCCCCATTCATCCTCTCCCCAGCACAGCACAGCACAGCTCAGCACCGCCTCCCCCATCCTCGTCACATTCTCCCTCTCGGCCTCTCCGGGCTTAAATCCAGCACGGCCATCCGCCCATTTCCTTTCCTCCTCCTCCTCCCGAGGATTCATCAGCTCTTCTTGCTTTCTGCGCTCCGAGGCCGCGCGGGGTGGTGGTGCGTTCTTGGAGTGCTCTGTTCCGGCGCTGCTGCTCTGCGGTGACGGTGAAGGCGCGCGGTGATCTTGTCTCCGGCGCGCCGCAATGGGGAGCGGACGTGTCTGCTCCGCCGTCGCGTCCCTCCTGCTACTCTATCATCTGGCCGTGGCCGCCGCGCAGGGCGCCTCTTCCTGGAAGACGCTTAGCGGTAACATTCTTCAGCCTCTGTGCCAGCTCTGCTCTGATCTGTGTCAATCTATCACAGTTTTTGGTTTATAGAGGGAAAGTTTAGCTTGCAATTTTCAGAAAACATCTGCCATTTTGTGCTGGATCGTTAGCTTGCTTAGCTTGTCCCTCATTTATTTACATTGTGCTTCCCTTCCCATATTGGAACATTGGACTACTTCATTTTCGCACAAAGATTCACCACGGAGTAGTATTGTTCAAAGAGTGCTGGATTTGAAGATGGGGACCGACCAAGATACCTTTTTTTGGGTGGTAGCAAGCACCCCTTTTCAGCTAACAGACATGGCAGCAGCTTCTGGAGAGGAGACCAAGCACTACATTACTACTACTACTAATGTGCTTAGCAGCGCTAATCATCGCTCTTTCTTTCTTCCTAATAATATGTATTGGAAATGGTTTACTCCGAGTGTTCTTGTTTGTGTGATGCATTTACGAGTTCGGATCTGATCGTTCAAAGGCTAACAGTAGGCTTAAATCTTTCAGGCAAGGCGCCGGCGATCATAGCCAAGGGCGGATTCTCAGGCCTGTTCCCCGACTCCAGCGAGTTCGCCTATCAGTTCGCCATGATCGCTAGCTCGCCTGATACCGTCCTCTACTGCGATGTCCGGCTCACCAAGGATGGCCTCGGCGTCTGCCTGCCGGACATCAAGATGGACAACTGCACCAACATTGCAGATTTCTATGCTGATGGTAAGAAGAGCTACCTTGTGAACGGCGAGTCGATGACGGGATGGTTCTCCGTCGACTACAATGGCACCGAGCTCTCGCAAGTGTCTTGTAAGTGCTACCCATACTGTTCTAATGTTATTACCAAAGAATTACTTGCCCGGTTTACTCATATTGTGGTCTATATATATGTTGGGCAGTGAAGCAGGCAATCTATTCTCGCACCTTCAGGTTTGATCCAAGCTTCTTTCCGTTGCTTGCTGTTGAAGATGTGGCATCCAAGTTCAACCCTCCTGGAATGTGGCTCAATGTCCAGGTACAGTTTATAATCATCTCATTTGCATGCAGCATAATACTATGTTGCACAAGTTGCGCAATCGCTGAAAAATGAGCCATTTGCAGCATGACGGTTTCTACAGCCAGTTCAACATGAGCATGAGGAGATACATCATTTCCGTATCGAAGCGTGTTATTGTTGACTATATCTCATCGCCCGAGGCGAGCTTCCTCACCAGCCTCAGCGGGAGGATTAGCAACACAACAAAGCTCCTGTACCGCTTTCTTGATGAGACCGCCATCGACCCATCTACGAACCTGACCTATGGTTCCATGCTGGCAAATCTTACATTAGTCAAGACGTTTGCATCTGGGATACTTGTTCCAAAGACGTTTATCTGGCCTGTTTCACCAGATAATTATCTGCTACCATACACTTCTATCGTCGATGATGCTCATAAAGCAGGCCTCGAAGTTTATGCTGCTGATTTTGCGAATGACCTGAAGCTCAGTTATAACTACAGTTATGATCCATTAGCAGAATCTCTCTCCTTCATTGATAATGGTGCCTTTTCTGTTGATGGCATGTTGACTGATTTCCCGGTTACGCCTTCAGAGGCCATTGGTGAGTGATTCTTCCCACCATGTTTTCACAATAATGCATGGTTATCCCTGAAAAGTTCATGCACTTGTGATGGTGTCATCTATCTTCCATTTCGAGAAAACATGGATTTGGACTCAACCTAATTAATATGAGTGTTGACAGAACCTCTCAGCCCTATAGAAACATCTGTACTAGTAGTATTCACTAAAGGTCTAAAATTCTAGACGATGAAATAATAATCATGCATACAAAACTACTAGTCAACCCACTAGAAAAAAAGAAGTTAATATGATTCCTGTGGTACCGGAGTTTGTTTTTCAGTAAAACAAAAGGGAAAGAAAGAACATTTGCAATCATACATAGCTACTGTTAAATTTTTATATGCATGTTCTAAACATCTTTTTTGTGTTTTAGTCTGTATTCATACAGTTTATCTATTGGATGCAGTATGAATTATGCTTCTCATCTCACTTTGCTCTATATTTTGTTTGTGCAGGCTGTTTTACAAATTTAAACAAAAGCAACACAGATCATGGTATGCGTAGCTCTATTGTTCCATTTTCTTGCATACCTCATGTTCGGTTTTCTTACTGACCACCACTTTAAAAAATTATCATGCAGGGAAACCTCTAATTATTTCCCACAATGGTGCTAGTGGAGATTACCCAGGCTGCACTGATCTAGCTTATCAGAAAGCAGTTGACGATGGTGCAGATGTCATTGATTGCCCTGTTCAAGTGACCAAAGATGGCATACCAGTATGCATGGGTTCCATTAACTTAATGGATGGTACCAATGTTGCAAAATCATCATTTGCGTCCCAGATAGCAGTAATGAAAAATATTCAGAGTGTGCTTGGAGTCTTTACTTTCAACCTCACTTGGGATGAGATCGTGAAAAATCTACAACGTAAGTTTTCCTGAAATGTATCTGCGTATTAAAGCATCTGCTTCAAAAATATTTTTCAGCATTTGCTTCAATATAAAGTTGGCATCCTAGGCAAGAAAACTAGTTTATTAGATCCTAATTCACCTGGCTGTGAATCAACTCACATCACGTACTTAGTTTCAGAAACAAAACCCAAACATCGCCTACTTATGCATTTTGTTAGCCAGATAGACTGATTATTTTTGTGTTGTCGCCTGTTTGATTCTTTAATTGCAATTGAGAATGTGCTACAAGACTGATTGTTTTCCATCCTTACAGCAAAAATATCTACCCCATTTAGCACCTTCACTTTGGACAGAAATCCGAGGTATATGAATGCAGGAAATTTCATGAGATTATCAGACTTTCTGAATTTCTCTAAAGATAAGGATTTATCTGGAATCATGATTAGCGTAGAGGTGAGTATTTCCTGTTGGCACCAGCATTTTGGTTCATAATATTGCCTGTTCTTACTACTTATTTTTTCCTTTCTATGAGAATATTGTGTGACTTTAATTGTGTAAAATTACTAGTTTTATGTATTCCATGTTTCAATGTTTATGCATGGCATCTAAAGAAGCAGCAGTGTGTATCATTTTGAAACAGAGACCTGGAGGCAATAAAGCTCTTCCTTTATATCGAAAAAAGACTAGCAAATAATATGTACAAAGTTCGTACTGAGTTCCAGCAACAGTAATAGTTTCATGTTTTCAATTAACATATTATTTGTATTTCGCAGTATGCTGCTTTCATGGCAGAGGAGCTCGGATTTGACATGGTTGATGCAGTTATCAAAGCGCTCGACGATTCAGGTTACAACAACCAAACTGCCCAGAAAGTTATGATTCAGTCAACCAACAGCTCGGTTCTGGAGAAGTTCAAGGAGCAAACAAAGTACGATCTTGTTTACATGGTCAATGAGGATATCAGTGGTGTCGCATCTTCCTCCCTCGACGACATCAAAACGTTTGCTAATGCCGTATCTGTCGAAACCGGCTCTGTTTTCCCTGAGAACCACCAGTTCACGACACACTCCACAGATATTGTCCAGTCCCTGCAGGCCGCTGGTCTCTCGGTCTACGCCTATACTCTCATGAACGAGTTTGTTTCTCAGCCGTACGACTTCTTCTCAGACCCGACTGCACAGATCAATGCATATGTCCGGGGCATGGGAGTGGATGGGCTGATTACTGATTACCCTGCAACAGCACGGAGATACAAATGTATGTCCAGCTAACGCTTCTCTTGCATTTCCTCGCAAACAAAAAACTGTTCTTTTGCATTGTGCATCCTAGATTGTCCGTAAAACCCTTGCAGCTCTGAGTCTATTTTCTCACGCTGTGGATTCCATTTTGCAGCGAACAAGTGCATGAACATGGGGAAGAAAACACCAACCTTCATGTCCCCTGCTCGTCCTGGCGATCTTCTGCAGATCATCAGTAAACCAGCGCAGCCACCAGCATTGGCCCCGATGCCGCTTCTGACGGAATCTGATGTGTCGGAGCCACCCCTACCTGCCGCCAGATTGAACAATGCTAGTACAGCTCCAGCACCTTCCTTCGCGTGCAAGATGCAGAATCCTATCCCAATCCTTGTCACATTGGCAACGCTTTGCGCCTCCGTCCTGCTCTGAGATCGCGAGGCGACACGCCACGCTAGAGATGAGCAACCGCGGATCTACTAATCCGATGTTTTGTTCATTTTTTTCCTTGGGTGATTAATTGGTTCTTCTGTAATTTTTTGCGGTGTGGGGTTGTCCCTATGACACTTGTCCCTAGTGATTATGAGTACATATGTGTTGGAATATATTGTCCTGGACCGAGTGTTAGATGGTGCAGTTCTCCACAATCTGAATTTCTGAGGCATTGTTTTTGTGTTCTGAAGTGCTCCATTAGTTCTATGCCTTCCACCTACCTCGGCCTACAACTGTCAACAAACAAAATCACTTGAGAACTGTTACAGCCAGTCAGACAACAAGACAATTACTAGAGTGCGTCCGCTAAACAAGGTCAGGGAGGAGCTACCAAACTCTAGTTCTTTTGTCACACAAACTCTGTACTTAAACTTGTAAATAAGTCATTCGGCTATAATTTGGCCTTTCTTTCCTTCAGAATTGTATTTTAAAATTTTGTTCTGATACATCAAAAGGTGCTGACGATCTGTGAGTTACGATGGTCTGCCACAATATAGATGGCTCTGTTGTGAAGAGAAAGCACTATCAGAAAGACAGAAACTCATTTCTACAAAATCCTATACCTGGTGTCGACCACGCCAGTAGATTTTGTTCAGATCTCATCGGTTGAGCACGGCGCCGGATCATACATGCCGATGTAGACCTGCAAAAGACGAGTGTTTCACGGCTTCACCTACGTGGCGGCATCAAACGCATGACCTGTTCGAGGTACCATATTACTCGCTGCCGATCCTGACCGCCGGCGCCGACCGGATCCGTCGTCGGGGCAAAGTTTCAGCAGCATGCTCAGTGTCAGTTTTCGCTTCACGAAATCCACGACTAGCAGCCGAGATCCTTGGCCTTGCTCGCAAAAGCCCAAAGCGACAAATGCAGAAAACAAAGCCCACGTCCCGCCATACAAATACCCCACCGGCTTGCATGCACAGCGCTATCGCTCCACCTCTTTTAGTCCCACCTCGCCAAGCGAAGGGGATTTCCACCAGCTTATATACGCCTCTCCACCAACCGATCTCGCCGAGCTCAGCAGCGAGAGCTTGTAACCCGAGCGGGGGCATTAAGGTGGTGTTTGGACGTTGATGTATCGCTGCGGGCCTGGCCTGGTTGTGCGATTGCTGGCCCGCCCGTTCCAAGTTGCGTAGTGGATTGCCGGGGCCTGTGCGAAAGCTGGGCCTCGCTGTCCATAATGTGGCAGGCACAGCGTTAGGCTGGCCTCACAGAGCAGCGACCACTGCCCGCTTCCAACGGTGGAAGGATAACGGGCCGCTGCACCCCTAGGCCGCCATGGGCCTCGCAGCCTACTCCAACGGACCATCACTTTTTACTCTCCGTTTCTTTTTCCTGTTTTCTTTTTCTTCTATGCTTCTTACGTTCCACCTGCTTGCATTTTGAACATACATAAAATATAGAAAACAAAATGTTTGGTGTATATCTTACATGTTATATGCTCACAAAGTACGTTGCTTCAGCAAAAGCTGACATGTTTTGTGTCAATTTTACGTGCGTACATAGAATATGTCCCTCTACATGCGAACTTTTTTTCTTAAATCTTTGTACTTTTTAAAATAGGTTCTATACATACCAGGTGGATATACACCATGAGATTAGTTTTGGTTTTCCGGTTTTTTCTTTATTTATATGTTTACATTCCATCAAATAATTTAGAATCCATTTGTCCACACTTTGGTGACCTCGTTGATCGGTCTGCAATTCTAATGAACTGATTTTAAGGTGTTGCTATAAAATAAATTCTGATTGGACTGATCTTCACGTGTGTCCCTTTTCCGTTGATTATATTCTTTTAGACTAAACGTTGTTGATCATATCATCCATATGACTCGTGTTTAACCTTTCGGTTTCCTGTGTTCCGAGGCCATGTCTGTACATGCTAGGCTCGTCAAGCAAACCCAAGTATTTTCGCGTGTGCAACATGGCTTACACCCGTTGTATGTGAACGTAGAATCTATCACATCCCATCATCACGAGATGCTTCAAAATGACGAACTTTAGCAACGGTGCATACGAGGGGAGAACACTTTATTATCTTGATATTAATGTGAGGGATCTACTCCAACGGACCATCACTTTTTTACTCTCGGTTTCTTTTTCCTGTTTTTTTTTTCCTTCTATGTTGCGTTCTACCTACTTTGCATTTTCAACATATTTTCTCTATTTTCTTCTATATGCTTCTTACGTTCCACCTGCTTGCATTTTGACCATATTTTCTCTTTTTCCTTCTATGCTTATTACGTTCCACCTGCTTGCATTTTGAACATACATAAAATATACAAAACAAAATGTTTGCTGTATATCTTACGTGTTATATGCTCACAAAGTACGTTGCTTCAGCGAAAGCCGACATGTTTTGTGTCAATTTTACGTGTGTACATAGAATATGTCCCTCTACATGCCATCTTTTTTTCTTAAATCTTTAAACTTTTTAAAATAGGTTCTGTACATACCAGGTGGATATACACCATGAGATTAGTTTTGGATTTCTGGCTTTTTCTTTATTTATATGTTTACATTCCATCAAATAATTTAGAATCCATTTGTCCACACTTTGGTGACCTCGTTGATCGGTCTGCAATTCTAATGAACTGATTTTAAGGTGTTGCTGTAAAATAAATTCTGATTGGACTGATCTTCACGTGTGTCCCTTTTCCGTTGATTATATTCTTTTAGACTGAACGTTGTTGATCATATCATCCATATGACTCGTGTTTAACCTTTCGGTTTCCTGTGTTCCGAGGCCATGTCTGTACATGCTAGGCTCGTCAAGCAAACCCAAGTATTTTCGCGTGTGCAACATGGCTTACACCCGTTGTATGTGAACGTAGAATCTATCACATCCCATCATCACGAGATGCTTCAAAATGACGAACTTTAGCAACGGTGCATACGAGGGGAGAACACTTTATTATCTTGATATTAATGTGAGGGATCATCTTATAATGCTACCGTCGGATCTAAGCAAAATAAGATGCATAAAAGGATTAACATCACATGCAATTCATAATATGTGATATAATATGGCATTTCTTCTTGTGCTTTTTGAAAGATCGAGATGTCGCCTAGAGGGGGGGGGGTGAATAGGCAATTACAAACTCTTGCGGATTTGTCTTGTATGAATGCGGAATTAAACTATCGTTTAGTTTACAAGCACAAACCCTAAATATGCTAAGCTCAACTAAGTGTAACAATAGCAACTAGAGCTAAGCAAGATAGGCACAAGATATATGTAGCACAAGTGATAGCAAGATATATGTACTTCAAGCACGATGGCTATCACAAGGAAAGAGAGCTCGGGTATAGAAATAACCGAGGCACGCGGAGACGAGGATGTATTCCCGTGTTCCCTTGCTTTGCAACAAGGTACGTCACGTTTGGAGGAGTGGAGGTCCCACGAAGGATTCCCCGCGCCACGAAGGCTCACCCTATTCTCCGAACCACACCCACGAAGGATAATGGCCCTTTCCTTATGGTTAGCTTTTCCTCCGCTCCGGAGATGGCAAGCTCCACAACCACTTCACAAGCTCCACGAAGGAGAAGCCCGGGCCTCTTCACAATCTTCTTGAAGAGATCACCGGAGCACCAATCACCAAGCCAACTAGGAGGTCACCCTCCAAGAGTAACAAGCTCACGGTCTCTCACTCGAACAAATCGTGGTGGAGAGCTCAACACTATGCAATGATGCAAAGCAAGAACACCGGAGGTGTTCAAGTCCTTCACACTCAAATCCTACCAAAACAACGAATGCTAGGATGAGATTGGAGAGGAAGAACAAAGGGGAAAGTCAACCAAAGATTCCAAGATCTAGATCCCAAGAGATTCCCTCACTTAGAGAAGAATTGGTTTGGTGGAAGAGTAGATCTAGATCTCCTCTCTCAAATCCTCAAATATGAGCAAGAATGGTTGGAGGAATCAAGGGAGAGAGCAAGTTCTTCAAATAGTAGCAATGGAGGAGAGAGAATAGGAAGAACTAGTTTGGCTCAAGGTGGAAGAAGCCTATTTATAGCTAAAGGGGGAAAATAGCTGTTGGGGGAAAAAGACAGAAAATCGGGCAGAAAAAACTAGACAGAAAACGGCCCAGCCGGCTGCCAGGCCGGCCGACCGGCCTGGGCGCTGAGGAGCCCAGCTGAGGGTCCGGCCGGACCGGCCCAGCAACCGGACTGGGCAGCAGCTGCGCGGGCGGCAGGTAGGCAAGGGGCGCCCAGGCGCACGGGCTGCGCAGCGGTGGGCCGACGGGGCGGAGAGGCCCAGCCCCGGCCAGGGCGCGCGGGGGCGCGTGGGCTGCGCAGGGGCACGCGGCCGCGTGGGCCGAACGGCGGGAAGGCGGCCGGAGTGGGTTCCGGCCGGGCCGGAGGGCGCCGGGCAGGCCGGTCGGCGGACCGGGCCTGCTGCTGGTTACGGGCCCAACGCCCCGGATGTGGCCCGGAAGGCACCGGCCGAAACCCGGCGCGGACCGGGTGGGCCGGTGGCTGGTCCGGTCTCGGCCGGCCGGTCCGCTGGCCTCTTTTTTCTTTTTCTCTTTATCATTTTTCCCTTTTTCCTTTTTCTTTAATAACCAATGCTCCCGAACTCCGATTCGCATGAAACCAATTTTGTTTGGAAGATAACAACAAATGCTATCTTATAGAAAGTGAAAACCCAAGAATCGTAGGAGGGGATTTTATCATGAATATAAAAGGTAGAACCTTATATCATGAATAACCTAGTAAAATCACCCAACCTCGAAAACGCAATAGAAGATGCATGTGAACTCCGTTTTCGATGAACTTGGGCTTGTTGTAAAGCTAGCAACAAGCTCAAGAACCTCACACCGAGAAATACCAAGAAGCAATAAGAATATGCAACGCATGCAAGGATTGAGCTCCCTAAGACGATGTGATCAAGTTACCCAACCGAAAGCCCCTCTTAATAGTGCGGCTATCTATCCTATAATCCGGTCTCCCATCAACCACCTCGAGACCGGTAAAAGGAAAACCTATCAAGGTCATACCTTTGCCTTGCGCATCCCGCTTGATCTTGATGATAACTCTTCAAGCTTTACTCAAGCCGGAATGCCTTACTTGATCAATGTTGCTTCGTGAAGACTCACAAATACTCCCCCATACACTATGATGGGAAAGCCCCATTGATGCACATCTTCACATGTCCATTATCACCAAATGGACGGCAAGCTTCAAGCATGTGATCCACTCAAGATGCTCATCTTGAACTTGCCCAACTCACTCCTTGTATCTTCTCATACTCACATAAGATAGAGCATGGCTAATATTGAGTTCCACATAAGAACTCCATCTTTATTTCTTCTTCTTGATCATATCACATATATATATCTTCATACCGATGATCTTGATGCCAATACACAAAGTATATCTTTATCTTCATGGCATCCATACTTGAATCCAACACATGGAGAGCAAGTAGATCCTATGGAATATTCCTTCATATAAACTCAATGAAAACATTAGTCCATAGGGGTTGTCATTGATTACCAAAACCACACATAGGGGCAATATACCCTTACAATCTCCCCCATTTTGGTAATTGATGACAACCACAATAAGAGGGTTTATATAATGAATATTAGTGACAAGTACGCAACTTATCCGAGAATAAGTTGTATACAAGAGGTTGTATTTGATATGGTCAAGTAACACAAAGCAACTAGTCCATATCAAAACCGGCTCTACTCACACAACTACAACAAATGCAATGGATGTGAGTAGAACCAATATATATAGAGAAAACTCCCCCACAATGTATGCACGTGTGATGAACATGAATTCATTACATACATTGTCAAGATTAACCTTTGGGATATGGAATGCATGAGAGGCAAAACACTTAAGCACAAACCAAGCTTAAGTATAAAACCATTCCCTTAAACCCTCTAAACTTCTCCCCCATTGGCATCGATTGTCAAAATGGGTGAAAAATTTAGAAGGCCAATATAATGTGAGTTCCTCCCCAAAGTGTGCACTTCTCATAATTTGAGTGGAATCAAGTGCACATATCCAATGATGAATACTTGAAGGAAGTCAAACTATATTGAGGATCAAAGATTGCAAAAGATAACATGGTGAAATGAGCTTCAACAAGTAAAGCAAGCAATCAAAGATCCAATTGGACAAACAAAGATATCATGATAAGAGAAATATAGTGCTCTAAAAATAAGAAAGCTCCCCAAGGTTCGTGCACAATTTATAATGTTTGCATTTGAATACAATATGCACAAACATGGAATCATCACTCCCTATATATCATTTAGAACACAACTAAGATAAAGAGAGTATGCTTATCAAGAACAACTTTAATCCAACAATTACGAGATATGAGTGCATGAAGAAAATAAATAAACCAAGCACTCATAAATTTTCTTTACCAACCCAAAAAAAATACAAAAGGGATAAAAGATGGTCGGCAAAGATCAAGGATATCAAGGTGATGGATTAACACTCTTATGTATATGAGTTTCTAAAATGGACAAAATGATCCATAAAGAAACATGCACACACAAGAGGTTAACAAAATAAATAGGACTAGATATCCAAGATGAAGTCATAAAATATACCAAAAGATGTTTGCTTAAGAAGCATATATAGCCTATGGCTCCAATTTTCACTTATGGTATATGAATGAACTTCAACCAAGTTAAACCTCAAAAACAACACAACTAACAATAAGGGAAGTAGAGCTAGTTGGAGTGTTTTGAGAAAGGCAACAAGTATCACAAATACGGATTTATTTCACAAATTCATCAATATTGCACACAAGAGCTCTTTGAGGAATTGATATGCGATAAATTGCTAGAGGGCATATTTGTGATAGGTGAATCATAAAATATGATATATATATATATAACCTATCATATGCATCTTCTCAAATTACTCAAATGTTCAATAAGAAGTTTTACTTTAAAGGGGTTTTTCAAGAACCGCAATATTTTCGAAATAAATAATTTCATGCCAAGATACAACCTACAAGAGGTTGGATGCTATATGAGAGTGCATGAATAAGATACTTGTTACCGAGATAGCAATGACTTGATATAGTAGATAAGAGTTCATTGATCATCCTAGCTTGACTCCAATTCTCATATGGTGATCACACCTTCCTTATAGATGAGACAAGCCTCCATTGCATCTCCAATGTACCTAAAACATTATTCAAGTACATCTTGGTCCCCAAACTTATTGGGTCCAACATGGTTAGACTAACCACAATATATAGGACACACTCCATATAAACATGTGCATATTTATAGATGAAATTTGAATTTCATGCACATCTTAGCCGTTTGGGATTTGATGGAGTATACCCTATATAATGGATCGAAGAAAGAAAGCATGCTATAGATATAAATAAATTACATATAAGCACGCACAAAGACTTTTTAAAGATCCAAGAAAGATATACTTTGGACAAAACACCAAATGAATTGAATAAGGCATAAAGGTGTGACCAAACAAATTTGTTGTCCAAATTATATCAAAGACGCAAATCACAAAAGATTTGTTCAACAAAGTTCAACAAATGAACTAAGAAGAAACCATTGAGCATAAAGGATGAAATAAAGCAAACATGCTCAAAGATTTATCTCATTCAACACATAAAGCATAGAAGAAGGAATGAGATAGCAAAACTCCCAAAAGAGCAAGGTTCAAACAAATAAACCAAACCAACTACACTTTTCACAATGGCACAATGTACCGTAAGGAAAAGGTTTGTCTTCCAAAACAAGCACTTGATATGAATTAAGAGAATTTATCCAAAGATTTTTCAAAGGAAGGGACAAGGAAGACACATGGGAGCAACAAGGATTTGTTGGAAAATAAAATAAGGCAATAAGAAACAATCCAAGGTGAAGATGATCCATAAGTTCAACCACATACAAGGTTATCAATTGTCAAAGACAATGAGAATATTGGAATTAGCTTCCGGTGGTATATCAACAAGGATAGTAAGGATCAATTTCACAATAAAAGGCATAGGATAAGTATATAGAATTAAGCACTATGCACGGATGAAGATTCTTGATAACTTCAACTAGTCACACAATCACGCACGGCAATGATTAGAATAACTTGAAGCAAACGGTGTCCCAAATAAGATATAGAGATATGTACTTGAGGAAAAACCGCACCAAGAATTTCTTATTCAAACAAGAACCAAAAGATGAGCAATAAAATCTTTTTACTACAAGTGGAGCTTGTTTGAGCAAACATGCCACCTAGGAACAAGATAATTAAGAGCATCAACTCTAAGTGGCATAACCTCGTATGTTCACATTTTCTAGGCTTGTGATATGTACAAAACATATTACTCCCCCATAATGTGATAAGTCATTTCTTCTAAATAAGAGGCAACTAAAATTCAACTAGAGATGATTAATGGATATTTAGAATTTGAATTTCTCATGAGTATGGCACACCACATAGTGACTAGATAATCTTGCAATATCAATACTAAGTGGTGGTACCCATGTACACACATTTTAAAGGAAGAGAAATGCACAAAGCATATCACTCCCCCAAAATGGGATGTTCCATTAATCACTTCAAAGAGAGCCAAATAAGATATCATCAAGATGCATTAGGCTCAAAATAATACACAAGTATATGATGAGTCAAACAAACATACTTGAATACACAAGATAGGCAAGTAAGACACAACACATACATACACATATTTGGTACAAAACCAAACATGCAAAGGGGCAAGTAACTTACAATAAACATGAAGAGTTGAAGTATAAGTTACCTCAAAGAGGAACATTGGATATAAGATATAGATGATAATCCATACGACTTGGCTTGGTAAAAATATAGTATATGAAGATCCCTTAATTCTTCATGAAGTAGCCAAGTCTCCAATGCCCTCCACTTGTACCTATTGATCAAGTTTGAGATTGTTGGTCCCCAACCAAGTTGGGTCCTAAGAGGTTAGTCACAATAGGCTTGGCAACCCAAATGGTTCTTTTCTTGAAACCACTTTGAGTTCCAACAAACTTGGCAAACACATTGCCATCCTTATCCTTCCCTAGAGAATAATCATCATCAACAATTATAGGGTTAGATAAGGTACCACCTAAGCAAGAAGAAGCAAAGTGCCCCTTCTCACGGCATAAGTAGCATGTGTTCCCCTTTTTCTTCTTTATTGATTTCTTCTCTTGGGGAACCATATCTTGATTCTTCTTGGGAAGTAGCCTATCTTCAACTTGAGGTCGAGCATGAGCTTGACCTTGACCTTGTGGCCGTTTCCCTTGTTGTTTCTCACTCAAGTGCATCTTCTTCTTCTTCAATGGGCATGATCTAACATGATGCCCTTCAACCTTGCACTTGAAGCAAACCAACTTGGCCGGATCATCGATTTTATCTTGGCCCTTCTTCTTGTTGCTCTTGCTCTTGGACTTGTTCTTGTTATTGGAGTTGAATCCAAGTCCACTCTTGTCATTGGGGGATTGTTGCACACTTAGCATCTTGTCAAGTGCGGATTTCCCTTCATGACGCTTTTCCAAGTCTTTCTTCAAAGAAAGGACTTGGGCCTCGAGCTCTTTGATTTCCTCTACATGGTTAGTAGAAATACAAGTAGTAGAGGAAGTAGAAGCTTCATTGTTAGAGCAACAAGGCAAAGTGAGTAATCCAACACAAGGTGTATCACTAGTTTGACTAGATGGATTACAAGGACTAGCACATGGCAATATAACATTTGTAGTAGAGATTGTGCTAACATCCATATGAGGCTCACAAGATGTTACCTTAGTGATACTTGCCTCATAAGCTAACTTTAGCCCATCATAGGAAATTAGAAGATCATCATGAGAGCTTGAGAGCTTTTTATGATTTTCTTCCAATTCCCTATAATTGCTAGTTAGCAACTCAAGTTGAGCCCTTAGCTCAACATTCTCCTCCAAGGTAGATGCTTCACAAGAATTAGAGTTAGTAGCACAAGCATCAACAATAGTTTTCTCATTTTCATGCATATAGGATTCAAATTTTTGTGTAAGCATAAAATTAGTATGCTTCTCATCTTTTAGCTCATGCTTGAGGAGAGTGAATCTCATTTCCCCATTTTCAACATGGGACTCCAACTCCACTATGGTTTCCCTATATTTACTCAAGGTATCCATAGAGTGTTCGAGATTAGCACGAGCTTCTTTATTACCATGAAGAGAAGCATATACCATTGCCATATTATGCACCAAGATATTATATTCTTCATCATTATCATCATCATCACTCTCATCATTAGAGGAAGTGTTAGGAGTCAAAGTAGGAGATACCTTTGATCCATTTGCCATAAGGCACATGTGCATACCGGAGGATGAAGATGAAGAAATTCTTGAATCCTCATTTGAAAACATGTCTTGATCCATAGAGTGTTTGGTTTCCTCTACATTATTAGTCAACAAACAACTAGAGGAAATAGACGCATTTTGATTATGAGAGCAAGACAAGGCAAGCATATCATCATGGGATTTATGTAAGCAATTTACACATGATATGCAAGGACTATCAACACAAGCATGTAGGTTATTTTCAATGCTAGATGTGTTTAAGTCCAAAGAGGAAGCATTACAATGGGATAGAGATGAAGAATCATCACTATTGAGCACAACATCAACATTGCAATTTTCCTCACCACTCACCATATCATTACCTCGTGTCTTGCTACACGTTGGTGAAGTGGAAGTAGATGATATATCATCACGGCCGGAGGTGGAAGCAACTTGGAGCTCTTCATGATGTGAAGAGGAAGAGAGCTCCTCGGAGGCACCACCAACCAAATGAGAAATGGATCCACCAAACATTTCTTTAAGCTTGATCCACATCTCATGAGACGACTTTCGCTTTATATATATCAAGAACCTACGAAAATCGGGTCTCAAAGAGAATAAAAGCTCATTAGATACTTGAGCTTCAAGATGTAAGTTTTTCTCATCCTCTAAAGATAGATTTTGAGAATCCATCGGAGGAGAAAAACCGACATCTAGAAATTGCTCTATATGTGGACACAAGGTCCGAAGCTTACAAAGCAAGCAATTTCTCCACAAAAGATAATTTGTGCCATTAAAGATAATTGTGTCATTGTGCACTATACTAGCCGACATCTTTACTCTCAAGGCGGTGAAGCCTTAAACAAGGAGAGACCTTGCTCTGATACCAATTGAAAGATCGAGATGTCGCCTAGAGGGGGGGGTGAATAGGCAATTACAAACTCTTGCGGATTTGTCTTGTATGAATGCGGAATTAAACTATCGTTTAGTTTACAAGCACAAACCCTAAATATGCTAAGCTCAACTAAGTGTAACAATAGCAACTAGAGCTAAGCAAGATAGGCACAAGATATATGTAGCACAAGTGATAGCAAGATATATGTACTTCAAGCACGATGGCTATCACAAGGAAAGAGAGCTCGGGAATAGAAATAACCGAGGCACGCGGAGACGAGGATGTATTCCCGTGTTCCCTTGCTTTGCAACAAGGTACGTCACGTTTGGAGGAGTGGAGGTCCCACGAAGGATTCCCCGCGCCACGAAGGCTCACCCTATTCTCCGAACCACACCCACGAAGGATAATGGCCCTTTCCTTATGGTTAGCTTTTCCTCCGCTCCGGAGATGGCAAGCTCCACAACCACTTCACAAGCTCCACGAAGGAGAAGCCCGGGCCTCTTCACAATCTTCTTGAAGAGATCACCGGAGCACCAATCACCAAGCCAACTAGGAGGTCACCCTCCAAGAGTAACAAGCTCACGGTCTCTCACTCGAACAAATCGTGGTGGAGAGCTCAACACTATGCAATGATGCAAAGCAAGAACACCGGAGGTGTTCAAGTCCTTCACACTCAAATCCCACCAAAGCAACGAATGCTAGGATGAGATTGGAGAGGAAGAACAAAGGGAAAGTCAACCAAAGACTCCAAGATCTAGATCCCAAGAGATTCCCTCACTTAGAGAAGAATTGGTTTGGTGGAAGAGTAGATCTAGATCTCCTCTCTCAAATCCTCAAATATGAGCAAGAATGGTTGGAGGAATCAAGGGAGAGAGCAAGTTCTTCAAATAGTAGCAATGGAGGAGAGAGAATAGGAAGAACTAGTTTGGCTCAAGGTGGAAGAAGCCTATTTATAGCTAAAGGGGAAAAATAGCTGTTGGGGGAAAAAGACAGAAAATCGGGCAGAAAAAACTAGACAGAAAACGGCCCAGCCACGGCCGCAGCCGGCCGAGCTGGATTTGGCGCCGACCAGCCAGCTGGGGTCCGCCGGACCGGCCCAACGAACCGGATCGGGCGGCAGCTGCAGCGGCGGCAGTAGGCAAGGGCGCCCGGGCGCACGGGTTGCGCAGCGGTGGGCCGACGGGCGGAGAGGCCCAGCCCCGGCCGGGCGCGCGGGGGCGCGTGGGCTGCGCAGGGGCACGCGGCCGCGTGGGCCGAACGGCGGGAAGGCGGCCCGGAGTGGGTTCCGGCCGGGCGGGGAGGCGCGCGGCGGGCCGGTCGGCGGACCGGGCCTGCTGCCGGTTACGGCCCAACTCCCCTGGTTGTGGCCCGGAAGGCACCAGCCGAAACCCCGGCGCGGACCGGGTGGGCCGGTGGCTGGTCCGGTCTGGCCGGCCGGTCCGCTAGCCTCTTTTTTTCTTTTTCTCTTTATCATTTTTCCCTTTTTCCTTTTTCTTTAATAACCAATGCTCCCGAACTCCGATTCGCATGAAACCAATTTTGTTTGGAAGATAACAACAAATGCTATCTTATAGAAAGTGAAAACCCAAGAATCTGTAGGAGGGGATTTTATCATGAATATAAAAGGTAGAACCTTATATCATGAATAACCGGTAAAATCACCCAACCTCGAAAACGCAATAGAAGATGCATGTGAACTCCGTTTTGGATGAACTTGGGCTTGTTGTAAAGCTAGCAACAAGCTCAAGAACCTCACACCGAGAAATACCAAGAAGCAATAAGAATATACACCGAGAAAACCTATCAAGGTCATATCTTTGCCTTGCGCATCCCGCTTGATCTTGATGATAACTCTTCAAGCTTTACTCAAGCCGGAATGCCTTACTTGATCAATGTTGCGTCGTGAAGACTCACAAATACTCCCCCATACACTATGATGGGAAAGCCCCATTGATGCACATCTTCACATGTCCATTATCACCAAATGGACGGCAAGCTTCAAGCATGTGATCCACTCAAGATGCTCATCTTGAACTTGCCCAACTCACTCCTTGTATCTTCTCATACTCACATAAGATAGAGCATGGCTAATATTGAGTTCCACATAAGAACTCCATCTTTATTTCTTCTTCTTGATCATATCACATATATATATCTTCATACCGATGATCTTGATGCCAATACACAAAGTATATCTTTATCTTCATGGCATCCATACTTGAATCCAACACATGGAGAGCAAGTAGATCCTATGGAATATTCCTTCATATAAACTCAATGAAAACATTAGTCCATAGGGGTTGTCATTGATTACCAAAACCACACATAGGGGCAATATACCCTTACACTTTTAATCTCCATCTCCAAAGCACACGAGCATGATCTTCATCATCACCAGCATTGCACCAAGATCATGGCGCCGCTTCATGGTTGTCCATCACTTAAGCTACTATAACAACTACTTGAAATAAAGCTATTATATGATGAATAGACACGCATGTCTTAACAAATTTAAAGACAACCATTAGGCTCCAGCTGGTTGCCATAGTACAGTAATGATCATCTCATACATCAAATATAGTCATCATCACAAAACCATATCACATCACCAAACCCTGCAAAAACAAGTTAGACGCCTCTAATTTGGTTTGCATATTTTACGTGGTTTAGGGGTTTCGAGTAAGATCCAATCTACCTACGAACATGAACCACAACGGTGATACTAGTATTGTCGATTGAAATAGTAAATTGAATCTTAACTATGGTGAGAGAGACAGACACCTGCAAAGCCACTTATGCAATACAAGTTGCATATCAAGCGTGGAGCAAGTCTCATGAGACACGGTCATGTAAAGTTAGCCCAGACCGCTTGATCCCACCATCCCGCAAGATCAAAGTACACATAACTAAAGACAACAAAAGCATCAACACCCACAAAAACATTGTGTTCTACTCGTGCAACAGATACATGCATAAACACGGCTCTGATACCACTGATGGGTTATGTGCATGGAAAACAAAAAATTCTATCGCAAAGACGAATAAATCCAAGATCCAATCTATGGAAAAAGCTAAGATCTAATCTATGAGATCGGAGCAACGAGATAGATGATAACTAACCCTCGTAGATCCAAAGCCTTAACGAGATCAGATCTCGTGGTTGATGTCGACAATCGATCCGGTGCTGCAATCCGGCAGCACTTCCGTACTCGGTCGCACGTACATTGTCGATGAAGTCCATACTATCCCCGTTCCAGTGGGCAGCGGAGGTGTGGTAGACCTCCTCGGAATCCATGTAGCACGACGGCGTGGTGGTGGTGGTGGAGGAGGAGAAAACCTGCAGGGCTTCGCCTAAGCAGGAGCATGATTGTGGTGGAGGAGAGAGGGGGCGGCCAGGGTTAGGGTATGAGCGGTGGTGCACCCCCTGCCCCCTCCCCTCTTTATATAGGGGGAGGGTCGGTTGGGGTGGCCCACCACGCCCCAAACCCATCTAGGGTCGGCGGCCAAAGAGGGGGAAAGTTTTCTTCCCCCAAAGTCTTTCCCCATTTAGGGTTTTGGGGAAACCCTAAGGGTTAGCTGACTTGGGCCTCGAGGGGTTGTGCGCCTGGCCCATTAGGGCTGGGCTGCACCCCTCGGCTCATGTTGGCCCTCCTAGGGTCGTGGGACCACTAGTGGACCCCCTGGAACCTTCTAGAACCTTCCCGATCTTCCACCAGAAAAATCCCAAACTTTTTCGAACCCCAGAAATCAACTTCCCTTATATGAATCTTATTCTCCGGACCATTCCGGACCTCCTCGTGATGTTCTGGATCCCATTCGAGACTCCGAAAAACATTCGGTCTCCATATCATATTCCGAATCTACTTATACGACATCGAACCTTAAGTGCGTCACCCTACGGTTCGTGAACTATGCGAACATGATCGAGACTCCTCTCCGATCAATGACCAATAGCGGGACCTAGAGATCCATAATGGTTCCTGATACGTCTCAAACGTATCTATAATTTCTTATGTTCCATGCTAGTTTTATGACAATACTCACATGTTTTATATACACTTTATATCATTTTGATGCATTTTCCGGCACTAACCTATTAACAAGATGCCGAAGCGCCGGTTCTCGTTTCTACTGTTTTTGGTTTCGAAATCCTACACGGAAATATTCTCGGAATTGGACGAAACAAAAGCCCACGGTCTTATTTTCCACGGAGCCTTCCGGAAGTCCGAAGAGGAGACGAAGAGGGGCGACGAGGCGGCCACACCACGGGGGCGCGGCCCCACCCCCGGCCGCGCCGCCTTATGGGGTGGGCCCCTCGAGCGTCCCCCGACTCTGCCCCTTCGCCTATATAATCTCTCCGTCGCGAAAACCCTAGTACCGAGAGCCACGATACGAGAAAACATATTGAGACGCCGCCGCTGTCAACCCTACCTCGGGGGGTTCTGAAGATCGCCTCCGGCACCCTGCCAGAGAGGGGAATCATCACCGGAGGGCTCGACATCACCATGCCCGCCTCCGGACTGATTTGTGAGTAGTTCATCCTTGGACTATGGGTCCATAGCAGTAGCTAGATGGTTGTCTTCTCCTCTTGTGCTATCATGTTTAGATCTTGTGAGCTGCCTATCATGATCAAGATCATCTTATTGTAATGCTACATGTTGTGTTTGTCGGGATCCGATGAATATGGAATACTATGTCAAGGTAATTATCGATCTATCATATGTGTTGTTTATGATCTTGCATGCTCTCCGTTGCTAGTAGAGGCTCTGGCCAAGTTGATACTTGTAGCTCCAAGAGGGAGTATTTATGCTAGATAGTGGGTTCATGCCTCCATTGAATCTGGGACGAGTGACGAGAAAGTTCTAAGGTTATGGATGTGCTTGTTGCCACTAGGGATAAAACATCAATGCTTTGTCTAAGGATATTTGTATTGTTTACATTACGCACGGTACTTAATGCAATCGTCTCGTTGTTTGCAACTTAATGCCGGAAGGGGTGCGGATGCTAACCCGAAGGTGGACTTTTTAGGCATAGATGCATGCTGGATAGCGGTCTATGTTCTTTGTCGTAATGCCCTAAGTAAATCTCATAGTAGTCATCATGATATGTATGTGCATTGTTATGCCCTCTCTATTTTGTCAATTTCCCAACTGTAATTTGTTCACCCAACATGCTATTTATCTTATTGGAGAGACACCACTAGTGAACTGTGGAGCCCGGTCCATTCTTTTACCTTTGAAATACAACCTACTGCAATCATTGTTCTCTGTTGTTCTTTGCAAACAAACATCATTCTCCACACCATACGTTTAATCCTTTGTTTACAGCAAGCCGGTGAGATTGACAACCTCACTGTTAAGTTGGGGCAAAGTATTTTGATTGTGCTGTGCAGGTTCCACATTGGCGCCGGAATCCCTGGTGTTGCGCCGCACTACACTCCTTCACCAACAACCTTCACGTGGCTTTCATCTCCTACTGGTTCGATAACCTTGGTTTCTTACTGAGGGAAAACTTGCTGCTGTGCGCATCACACCTTCCTCTTGGGGTTTCAACGGACGTATGCATCACGCGCCATCAGTTCCCACACATTCAACGATAACTTAGTGATCAATTGAACCATTAACATACGATACCGATTCCCTTTGTCGCGCGATACTTTACTTGTCCGAGGTTTGATCATCGGTATCTCCACACCTAGTTCAACCTCGTTACCGACAAGTACTCTTTACTCATACCATGGTATGTCATCTCTTGTGACCTTGTCACATGCTTGCAAGCTAATTAGACGATATTCCACCGAGAGGACCCAGAGTATATCTATCCATCATCGGGATGGACAAATCCCACTCTTGATCCATATGTCTCAACTCATAATTTCCGAATACTCAATCCCATCTTTATAACCACCCATTTACGCAGTGGCGTTTGATGTAATCAAAGTACCCATCCGGTGTAAGTGATTTACATGATCTCATGGTCGAAGGACTAGGTTACTCTGTATCGAAAGCTTATAGCAAGTTGAACTTAATGACTTGATCTTATGCTATGCTTACTATGAGTGTGTGTCCATCACATCATTCACCTAATGTTATGATCTTGTTATTAATAACATCCAATATTCATGATCAGGAAACCATGATCGTCTATTAATCAACAAGCTAGTTAAACGAGAGGCTTACTAGGGACTCTGGTTGTTTACACAACACACATGTATTAACGTTTCCGTTTAATATAATTATAGCATGGGATGTAAAAATTTATCATGAACACTAAGATATAACAATAACTACTTTATTATTGCCTCTCGGGCATATCTCCAACATTGCTTCCATCCTCCTCGGTGCCTTCAAAATTATTTGCTTTCCCCACGCTAGTTGAAATATCCACAATATCGTCATCCACATAAAGTAAGCATAACAAGATGATCTCTTTGTTGCCACATCATCTTCCCCACCTCTCTGAGACCAGCCACCCCGAGCAGAAGCATGGAGAAACAAATGATGTGGTTTAGGGAGTGGTTGATTAGCCCTCCGGATTGCCGCCGTCCAAGTACCATATTGTAAATCTTCCCTAGTCTAGATGCCATCTCATACTCTTCATGGTCATTTCCTAGCAACCCACACCGTTTGCGGAAGAAGGGGATTTTTTTTCGTATTTCACAACTAGATGGTTCCTGCCTTCACCGCAGGTTGTCACGCACACGAGGCACGCGAGGGACTTTGAGAAATTAATTAGCACTCTGATTCACACATAGTTACCCTCATAGAATAGTTTCAGTGTCATCTGAACTTCCTTCGTCCTTCCCACTGCCGAGCTAGATCATCTAACAAAAGGTCCATGTGATAGAGCTTAAGAATTCCATGAATTTGCACCCACACACACAAATCACCAAAAACAACCTTCTCTGGATCAACCGAACCGTTGGTCCTCGATCTATAAACCCCAACCTCGAAATGTCCATGTTCCTAAGCAAAGCATCTCGAAGATGAACAAGTTCTCCCCGTCTTTGCTGAAATTGGGCACACGCGACAAATTCCAGATAGTTTTCATCTTCTCGAACATGGCCTCGACGCTGAAAGATCGTGTAGTCAATGATTTTCCGATCGTGATCCAACGAGCCTCCTTGTGGAACTCCTAGACTTCCTCTGCACCACTGACAACGTTGTCAAGCTCGTCGTCCCGTAATTGAAGGAGCATCATCATCTCGTCAATAGTGCCATCTCCTTCCTTTGGCAGACCCGATGCTTCAACTCTAGTATCCATCATGGCCGCACAAGCCCTAGGTTTATCCGAGAACAACTTCAAGGCAGGCAGAGTTGAAGGACGGGGGTTCACGTGGTAGTAGCCTATTGAATTGAGCCACCAAAGCACAAAACCCTAAACGAGATGGTATGCAATGCTGTAATTGTTATTTATAAGCCTTGCATATTTTTGTTGTTATATTAGCACGATAACAGATCACTTACAAAATCCACAGATAACAAACAATGCTCGGGAAGTGAATAAAAACCGCACAAAGTTATGGGTTGTACCTTAACTTCTCTACAGCATGATGGATGTTTTATTCTTGGAGATATATTCCATCCGCTCGGAAACAAGTGTGGCAGTGATCCGAACGGGAGCGAGTAGTTCGCAAAACCCATGTCCAAATGATTCTAGCTGACAGTGATACAATGCACTAGTCGTATAATTACCAATTTATATGCATCCATCCATATACTCCGTATAAACTAGGCATCATAATCCTGAGCACCTGACCCGTATTAGTCGGTTCAAATTTGCACGTTCGACTCAAACATTGGCTCCTTCCTTGTGACAAGGCCACAAGACGCACGCACGCAACCGGTGCACGGGACGGGGCTCAGTAGGAAAGCCCCACCGCTAAACTCTACACGCACTCCACCCCGACTCTGCCCTCCCCTGCCCAACCCCTGCCGCACCACAGCGCCGCACCGCCCCCCTCCCCGCCGCCCCCCACCGTCCCGCACCCGCGCGCGCGGCCGCCGACGCGGGGCACGGCCGCCGTGGCCGTCGACGCCCCGACTGCCGGAGCGGGGAGGGCGGGAATCTAGGGTTGCCCCGATGGCCGGCGGGGAGAGGACCTTCAAGGCCAACTTCACCGCCGACGGGGTGGCGGCGCTGCGGGAGCGCATCAGGGACAAGCTCAATGACCTCATGGAGGATTACACCGACGACACCCTCGTGGTGAGCGCCTCCCTCACATCCGTCCGCCTCCCCCCACCTCCTCCCCCCCGCCCCCCGATCCCCCGATCCACCCTCTAAAACCCTAGCGGTTACACACGCACGATTTAGTTCTCCGCGGGGAGCGGATAAGGTTCGCCGAACGTTCGGGTTTCGCGGGATCGTCCGTGCCGTGGCGGAATTGGGCTAGTTTGTAGGTTCGTGCACGGCGCCCTGCCGTCTGCATTGGGGTTTTGGGTGCGGTTCCTGTGTCTCGCGGATTGGGGACTCGTTCGATTTCCTTCGGCCTAGTTTAGGCACTGCATTCCAGCGGTGGAGTAGATGGTGTTCGCAGTACTATAACCGATCAGATTAAGCATCATCTGTTCATTTTAACAATGGAAGGGGGAAGAATTAGCTAACCAAACATTGCAGTTTGGTGGACTGTGGAATACATTGCTTGTTGGTTAGTGGCGCCGAGTTTAACCGTCGGTCCAGTTTTAGGTATTTGCAAAGTTTTGATGGCTTGGCAATTTTGCTTTGCTTCTGTTGGCTGTATTGTCTTTGGGGGTTAGTTAGTTTTGGTTGTTTTGCATGTTTTTGTTTGTCAGATTTGCAGGCTTATTTTGGTTGATGGAGGCCTTGAAAAGATTTTATATTAAGTGCGGCTTCAATTTACAAGTGCTGTATCTAACCATTTAATTTTGTGCGACAGGAGTATGTTGTGGTGTTGGTCAGAAATGGGAGAGGGAAGGACGAGGCTGCAACGGAGCTCAAGGTGTTTCTGGGCAAAGACAACGATGCATTCGTATCCTGGTTATTTTCTTGCATCCAAATCTTTTCAACCTACTTCCTTTTTCTATGGCACCGCTTATCCGCCAGTACTGAGAATCAATGTTTATTATGCAGGTTGTGGGATCACCTCTCCTCAAACTTGCACCTTTATGTGCAACCCAAAGCTGTCTCAACCAACGATGACGCTAAAAACACTCGCGGTGCTGCTAGAGGATTGCCTGTACATAATTCGTCTAGCAATGCACGGGCTAGCCGTGAACCTGAAGCTGAAACCCAGAAAACGGCGAGGGTTCAGCAGAAGAGGGAGTGGGGAGGAATGGTCCGAGTGCATTCAGAAGCTGTTCCCCTGATTCGAAGTGTTGTATCTCCTGTTTCACATGCAGAGGAAGAAACCTCTCCTACATTAGAGCCTGCAAGACGACCCCGTGAACCAGACATGCATCACCAGAGAAAGAGAGGCAGAGAGGACGACACACGGCCAGCCAAGGTCTCTAAGGCTCTCTCAGTCACTTGCTCTAATTTTTCAAAACATCTCCACGTTCATGCAATACCTTTTCTGTTGTTTTATGTTATATGCAAGTCATATCATGAATCAGGAAGTCCCATATTAATAATAAAAAAATCTTGACATATGATATCCTGTAGTCTTGAAAGTATACTAGACAAATCTGACAATTGATTGAGAGCGAATATTCCGGAACTAGCTGCGCCCGCACCCCATTATTTGATGTCGCACTTCCGAATTTGACTAAAATTCTTATAACTCTAGAACATTTTGCTTGCGTTTGTTGGTAAATAGGTTCTAATAGGGAACATATACCTGCTTGTGCGCTATATGTATTTGGACATACCTATTGATTGTAACTGTTTATGTTTTATAAACTAGTAAAACCCTGACTTGTCTGTCTAATCCTGTTATATGATTTGTATTTAGCTGCTGGTAATCACTTCTAGTTGTCATCTGGAATTAAGTTAGTATATATCTGTATATATTTGATCATCCATTCCATTATAAAGCTTATTTTGGAAGCTCCGCACTTTCAAGAAAGTCCAGTTTCACCCTCAACTATGAAACCTGATTTGGCACCCTAAACTTTCAAAATTGGATTGAATTCACTTATGACAGATATGTGCTATCTTTGTTTATTTATAAAACCATCGTGTTTGATTTCTGAACCTACTGTAAGGCCCCTCAATTCTTAAGCAGTTTTTTAAATTTTTTTTTTGTTTTAATATTTTTTTAAATCTTTCCAGAGAACATCCCAGCAAGTCATTAGTGCACCACGCCGGCTTCTTCAGTTTGCTGTTCGTGATGCTGTCAGAATGCAGCCAGTGACCCCTAGATCGGAATCATCCTCCAAGCGACTTCGTTCTGTCGTGTCTTCAGTAGCACCAGATTCAGCAGTTAATGGCAGGTTGCAGAAATTGAAGTCTGACGTGAGAATACCAGGTGCCACAGCAGCATTAAGAGCTGCAGCTGAGGCTGCTGAAGATGTTCTCAAGGACAGATATTCTGAAAGTGTCTTTGACCGAAATTCTGCAAGTGTCTTTGACAGAAATTCTGCAAGTGTCTTTGACCGAAATTCTGAAAGTGTCTTTGACAGATTGGGTAGAAATCCTCTGTTGACTGATACTGAAGAAACATTCGATATCAGAGAACAAGATCCGGAAGATGGAGAATACAAGCATATAGATGAAGCCCGAGCAGAAAAACATTTAGAATTTCGTGAAAGAAATCAGTATGTTGCCGGTGATACTCATATGTATGACCGGGAAACAGAGAAAGCTGCTGATTCTGCACGTGATATTTATCGGTATGAAGACACTGGTGCAGTTAGGTATAATGGTGTGAATTCTTACCGAAGTAGATTGCCTCCTAGTGAAGGCAAAGAGTCATTAGTAGCGGGGTACAATATGGCAGAAGGAGCTGCTGGTGCAAGAAGCAGAAGGCAGATAGCCGAAGACACACATGCTAGTTCAGGACCAAGAACATCTGAAAAGGTCCTAAATATATCTGCTTACAGTAATACTCGGACTCCTCCCAATCATGAAACATCAAGAAATGCTGCCACATTTGAGCAGCAAGTGCTCATGGGGAAGAAAGATGTTGGCTCAAGAAAACCAATTGCGACAGTTGCACATGCTAAAGATATACACATGGCCGATAATTCCAAAGTAAGTTTCTAAAGGCTAGCATTTCACTCTTCTTTAAACTGTACCAAGTGCATGAATTCTGAGATTGTACAGAAGTGCTATCTATGGAATAATAGCTTGGGATTATCACCTAAAAAATGATTTTCTCGCATGCACCCTTTATTAAATTTGTTTGGTATCATGTTACCCAGCATGGTAATGTAGCTTTGAAAAGACCAGTGTCAGTTGGAGGAACAAAGGTCCGAAAGAAGTCACAAAGCTCAGGAAAAAGAATCTAGGATTTTCTAGCTACATGTTGGACATCTAATCTCATAATTTTGTTAGAGTGCACTTACACGGACATGAAATTATATCTTAAGTCTGCTGGGAGGCAAGTAGCATTGACATTTTTACATTTTCCTATTGGCTATGAGTGCCTTGTATTTTTATTACTCAGGTAGGATTTCTCTTGGCTTCATCTGGTGGCGTAGTTTGTTACATCAACTCCAAAAGGATAAGTTGCATTGCAATTGAGAAAGTTTCGTTCATGATTGCATAAAAGGAGTCAAAATAGTGTCTGCGGAGCGTCGAGGGTCAACCTTGATATCGAATAATCTTTTGATGAGAACTGGGCGTCGACCAGTTGGTTGTGGCAGCGGGTGCGTGCCCAGCCCACCAGGGTTTGAATCCCGAACACCCCCATGGTGCTCAGGGTTGCCTCTTCTAGAAACAAAAATCAACAGGGGCTAGTCCCTGTTGTTCTCATTTTTTCCCATCCTTCCCCAATGGATCTACATCAATAGTTTTGGTTTCTCCATTTGTGTCTTCTTCATCGCATCAGTCTTACAAGAATTTCGTTTTCTAGATTGATTTGTTAATTATGTTATAATAACCTCTTTGAAATTATATTGCAGGACTCAGTGAATTCAAGTTCATTGGTGGAGGCACCCAAGACTTCATCAGTTGGTATGTAGCATGGGTTGCTCATTGTTTGTTTGACTACCTTAACATCTAAAGAAAATGTAGCCTGTTAATATCCGGGGATTCTTGTATCGCTTGGAATCAAGTAAATTGACTTTCACTAGTAACAGGAACTAATAACTGCAATTGATTATTCAACAGGCCCTTTATTCAATCGAAAGTTTCTGCACGAGTTTTTCTTTTAAACATCTTTATTGTGATACGACTTACTTTATCCTGTCAAGTTAAATGCTTTGTCTTCTACCCCCTACTTTGTTAAAGCAGTTTATGTTTTTTTTCCTTCAGCTGCTACAGGCCAACCCGAAAGTAGCCCTGATTCTAGAACTATCTTTGTTAGCAATGTAAGTATATTTGTTTTTCCTTGTACCCTTCTGGTTATGTATCAGAAGAGTTTCTCTGTTACTAGTGATTGTTTTGTTGGAATTTTAGGTACATTTTGGTGCAACAAAAGATGCTCTTTCTCGTCATTTCAATAAGTGTGGGGCTGTGCTAAAAACCCTTATTGTTTCTGATGCTGTCACTGGTCAGCCAACAGGGTAAGAATTCTTAGTCCTGTCTGAACATTCTGAAAATCGTCATTTGTTTTTGAAGATATACTAAGTCGGGTTTTCTTTCTTTTTGTCTAATCAGCTCAGCGTACATTGAGTTCTTGCAAAAAGATTCAGCAGAGCAGGCACTAACCCTGAACGGAACATCTTTTATGTCTCGCATTGTGAAGGTAAATGCAGGGACCTAATTTTTAGTTCTTTTGAAGTGTTTTGTAGATAATTTTTTATTGTTATTCATGATAGAGCTGCTCTAGAGGTTTGGTGTTTGAAACTTATAATTGAAAGATGTTTCTTCACACAAAATTCCGTTAGCTGGGCCATTTTTTTGTCAGTATCTTTATTACTCCGTAGTATTTTCTGTTGTTACATACATGAGATCGAAGCCTATTGATAAATATGACAGTGAAAAATATATATTCATCAATTGCAAAAGATTTTGCCTCTTCAAGCGTTCATGTGGAAATATTCATGACCGCAAGATATTGGAAGAACTTTTCATGAATTTGCTTGCATGTTTGTTCCAGCAATTTACTTTGTATATTGGAAGAACTTTTCATGAATTTGCTTGCATATTTGTTCCAGCAATTAACTTTGATGTGCTGCAGGTTGTTCGAAAAAGCTCTGTCGAAGTGCCTCAAGTGGCTGGCTGGTCCCGTGGTGCTCGTGCATCACCATTTGCTTCAAGGCTCATTAGAACTGCATACCCAAGACCGACATTTCCTGGGGCTATTCGCGGTCGTTTAGGACTGAGAGGTAATGCTCGGAATTTTCAGTGGAAGCGGGAGGCTGCTGATTCTGCTGATGCGGGAAAACCTAGTCAAGCTACACCTGTAACTCTTGGGAGTCAGACATTAACCCCAATGACGCGAAGCTTCACTTACACACGCACTGAGCCAAAACAGGATGTTGGTGCGACAGCAAACATTTGATCGACTCCTCCACAGCATGCTGCTGGTCCTGATGAAACTCACAGAAGTAGCTCAAAATTCATGGCCATTCCATAGTTTAGCCTCTTTTGGTAAATACTATTTAGTTGGAGAGCTTAGTGGCTGGCAGGTTTTATGGAACTGAAATCTTGAGCTTTAATCTGTGAGTGATTTTGTGTGCTCCCCATCGGCGAGGCATTCATGCTGTCCGGCTATGTTAATTATGTGGAGTGGAGAAATGTCAAAAATGAGGCTGTAGAGTGTTAGGCACATTTGAACATTTGTTATTATTAGATTCTGCCAGCTTCAGTGGACTTCTCGTCAAACTTGTGATCTTTCTACTCCAGGAATTTGAGGGCCTTCAGTATCCCGTTCTTGTATGATTTGCTAATTTTGTATGTACAGATCCTGGCAGCAACACCTGTCCATTGATCCTGGATTGTAGCATATTTTATCCAGGTGACGACAATTATGTTGGAATCAGGGGAAACTCACGGGTAGCACAACTCCAAGCATTGGGTGCATGCATAGCAAGTGAGTGAAAGGTAAACCAGACATCTCTATCATAATCCTCGTCTTACTGTCTCAGCTGATTATCTCCGCCGGCAGACTTACTATAATATTCTTTCGTCCGGACTGGACTTGTGTCTTTTGCTACTAGGATTTCCGTGATGTTAACCTTTATTATAGTAACCTAGAAGCAGTTTTTAACTTTCTATACTCGCCCGTATGGCCGTATCTGCTCAATAATTCAAGATAGTCACTTTCTTTTGGGGGACGATTAAAGTAAACTTTATTTGACAATGCTACTCGTGAAGTTGCCGTTGCCATCTTTCAGGAATCCACCTTCAGCTTGCTAATTAGAATATCTAACAGCCTGAACCGAGGCTCACATCCCCCTTCCCCTCTCTCCCCTACAGGACCTTGAGGGTCGACCTCCGTCGGCCGGGCCGATCTGAGGCCCTCTCCGCCGGAATAGCCGGCCGGAGTAGGTCAAAGATGGGCACCGGAGTAGGTAGGAGTAGGTATAGTTGTAGATCTAGCCTAGTTTTAGATGCTACCCATGTGGAGAATGGCGCCATGCCCATGGGGGTTCGGCCATGGTGGAGCTCGGGCTGCTCCCGGTGGCCTGTGGTGGTGTCGTGGCGGTGCGTGGCGCTCCCATGGTGGGAGCCAAAGGCGGACGGCGGCGGCGCTACAACGACCCCCCAAATAAAGCTCATCTGCTTTCCTCTTGATCTGGCCGGATCTGGGCTGGATCTTCCTTCTCATGGTCACCGGGGTGGTGGAAAAGAGGAGGAGATCCTCACTGGAGCCGTGTTTTACAGATCGACGGGAGAGCGTCCTGGAGCAGGATCTCTTCTCCGACGAGCGCAACACGCGGCGACCATGATTGTCGCCGTGATCCTCGGTCAAAAAGGTGACCCATCCTCAACCTCCGTTTTGGAGGCCCTCCGATCTTTCTGCTGGTGCTCGACGCCTTTGGGAGTCCAAGTGGTTTGTCCCCGGCCTCCTGGAGGTTGCCAGCAGCGGGATCTTCTCGCTGGAACAGGGCTTTCGGGCATACAGCTCTCTGAGCTCGGCGGCGACGCCTTGAGCTTGCCGGCGTGTGGTGGCAGAGGCATCCAGGCACTAGATTGCTTTTCTTCTTTTTTTTCCAGGGTGCTTTATGTAATTTGTAGGGTCTCTTCTTCAAATAGCTGGTTAGTCAGGGCAAGAGACGATAAGGGACTCTGCTGTAATTTGTATGCCATGTGTGTTTCAATGAAAACTAGATTTAGATGTGCGCCTTGGCGCACGATCCCGTGAAGCTCGTACCAATCTACGGGTAAATGAAAATACGCTTTATTGGATTTGGAAAACAAATCAACATGATGATATAACGATACACGTAACAAAAATGGAAAAACCGATTATACACTATAGGGAAAATAGCAGAACATGCTACAACAACTAATAGTATTTTTTTTTGGATCATCTTGACAATAATATTATTGCATCTGCCTACATGAGGTAAAGAAAGGGATTGTTTCACATTTTATAGATAAAACATATAGAGGTGGCATGTTCTGCCAAATACTACACAAAGAAAACCATGAGGCAAACTTAGAGCTTCCAACACCTCATTGCCATGGACACATAAAATATATGTTTTCCTTCAGAGAATATAGAAATTAAAAGAATCAATATTTAGTTAATCAAGAGTGAATGTAGTCCATTCCTCCCTGGAATCTTGGCTGCATCAAAGTGGTATAAATCACAACTACATTCTTGGTTCATTTATTTGTTCACAGGGGTCAAACAATTGTTGGTATAAATCACAACTCTATAAGGCATGAAGAAATCTGTCATCTCCCACGGCAATATAGTAAGTACTTATGCACGTGAACATACAATGAATGTGGAACATTGTCTTTCTGTTTGAATTACAACAACAAAATGGAAATTTCAATAGAGCATGGATAACTACGATAAAGGCTGAATACAAATTTGAAAGCATACCATTTCAATGATATTATTCAGCACGAGACCACCCAATGATTGCCCATATTGAAGAATCATGGCATCTTCAAGAAAAAAACCCCGCTCAAAAGATACAAAAGGCAAATCCATCACTGCATTAATAAAGTACATCAGTGAGAGTGATGCACATATAATCTAAATAATGAGTTCTCTAGCCCATGGTTAGAGAAATATTCAAAGCTAAACGAAAAAATCCAATTCCACAACACCTAGTGCTATCTCCTTCAGAGTACGAAAAAGTAGAAGACATGATCAACACACATCAGGGGTTGAAATGTACTACAACAGCCACATTACAATAGAAATATAATCAGAACAATATTAGATTGCCGTTGTGATTCAATCATAACCGGCATCAACTAACAATTAAGCCTACGGTAGCTTAGAAAGTGTAATAAGCTGAAAGAACGCTCTGTTCCCCAGAATTTCCTTCAGTGGCAAGCAAAAAAAAAGTACAGAAAGTAAATCGCACCAAATCATGGATCAAAGAAAAGGCACTCCCACAATCTAGCAGCGTCCAAAGATGAAGCGGAGGAGCCATGGTCATGGTTGCGTCAGTTCCTCCGGCGGCAAGGGGAGATATGCGGAGGAGGAGGAGGTGCTGTTGGGAATCGACCTACCCGACAAACCAGGCTCCCCTCAAGTGCCCCATGGTTGTGCATCCTTTCTGCGTGGGCGACCGCTCAAAGGCACCACGGAGGCGTAGATATTGAACGGCTTCGTCTCCTCGTTTCTCTCGGTGATAGAGGACGTCCGCCCCTCCTGAGGAGGGAAGGACGCGATCACAGAGAGAGAGAGAGGCAGTGACGGCCCCTGCTCCTCCTGCGGATGGTGACCGCTTGTGCTCTTCCACAACAGTCATGTTGAACACAAGCTTCGCGGGGGTCGAGTCCGTGCCCAAAGTGGCCTGGAATTACATTGAAGCAAGACAGTCAGTTGCATCGAGAGGTACAGGGAGGAATGCCAACAAATAAAAAGGTCTAGAGCAATTACCAAGCCGCTCAAACTGGAAATAGTCACCTAGGACTGCGGTAGCGAGTGATGGTAGAACATAGACGCCCTTTACAATCTCCTTTAGACTCGGGAATGCATGCCGCCTAGTAATTAAATATACAAGTACCATGTTGTAACTATGCTGATTTACCAGGAGCTAGCCAATAGTAATTAAATAGACACAAACCATCAATGGTAAGTAAATTCAAATCAATGTTCTCAACACATGAACAATAATAATTAAACAATTACCTTAGCAGGGCAGATTTACCATAAGCTAGGCCATAGTAATCTTTTGAGTTCGTAAGGCAAAAAAAAACACTTTTCTCAATGTAAAAAGTTCTTGAGAAAGGAACATGTAGATAGGTAGCGCATAACAAATTATGATGCATCAAAGGTATAGTGAACCCAAATATTCCTACTATTGTGAATCTTTTTGCATTGTTACGAGTGAATTTTAAGCAAGTCATATACTTGAACCGGAGAGGCACCTTGTAGTAGGATGAAGCGTCATTGCCAGGAGCATCAGGCCACTTTTTTCCATCACGGTCTATGACCTTTCCATCCTCAAAGGGAAGCACCATTAGTTTGTTGGGAACTTCTAAAGACTGAATGCATAGAGTGGTTTGCAGCCGGAATAGAATGTCAAACCTTTAGAGGATGCAGAATAACCATGGTTCGAGAAGCTGTTTTATTAAGTTCTTCTCTGATATGATATTCAAGACCATCAACACGAATCAAGCAATTCTCACTGCACATAAAGAATATCAAGGGCCAATCAGTAGCAGAAATAAATATTTTGCTGTCGTGGCCCAAAGCACAGTCCATGCAAACAATTTGTTCACCATTATTCATGCTCTTACCTTCTTGTTATCCCAATTTCACGGATAAATAAATTAATTGCAGTTGCTGAAAGTCCCCGTCGCTGCAGTCCTACCAATGTCAACAGATGAGGATCATCCCACCCATCTACCCACTACTCTATGACAAGCCGGTTTAACTACAGCACAACAAACAAGGGCAATGGATATCCATAAATATTTATTCAACATGGTAATATTTATTTCTTGATTTTTAACCTACCTTTCTCTTAGAAATTACTGTACACCTGACAGTGGTATCGGCGGCTCCTTTCGAGAAAGTAGGCCATCACCGGTGGATGCGCCACCTCCGCGACTTCGGACCGCCGATGGTACCAACCGCCAGAACCCTCCGGGTGCCACCAACTGCTGTCGCGTAAGTCAGAACCTACCTCGACAAATAAAGAATCTATTTTTAGAAAATACTGACTATGAGAACCCAAAAACTTTTGCATCCGGTTTGCACATATAAATAGGTTATATACACTGTAAAAAGAACACCAATATTGTTGTGATCCTAAGAAAAGAGAGCAGATACCTCTCACCATTGAACAAAGCTGGTCATGTACAACTTATGATTGTCTTATATAGGCAAGAAACCAAGCCATGCTTTAATGGCCTTATGGGGATCTGAGGATTGATTCTTCCTGCTTTTGATCCCAACAGAGTATTCTCTCAAATCTTAATCTATAATATATCTTGCCTACCACTTTGAACTGCAAAAAATATAAATTTCCTGTTTTAATCCATGAGAGCATCATGATAAATCATGATAAGCAACTTCGTGCATAGCTCAATAAAACTGAATAGCCTTTTGTCAGTGCAAACAACAGAGTAATCAAATTTACAGCTAATGGTATGGCTGAATACTTTTTTGGTGTACAAACTCAGGCCCATTCATACGTATTTTCTGAATTGTTGATTGTTCCTATATGACTGCACACGCTGCTACATGGTTAAAATTTTAGGCACATGTTAACAGTACACGAAAGGGCTGCATATTTTTATAGTGTTACCTGGAACTTGCGGTGTTGCTGATTTCTACCGATTCGATCGCACTCGTTGCTTGCTTGTGATCGGTCGCTGTTGGAGCAAAGTATCCCCCCTGGTACACTACTGTCAAGAGCACATGAGACTACGGGGGGCATAGGAGTTGGATATAGGTTGCAGAAACCAGAAATTACATGTATACACGAATGGGATTTTCATTGCTACTTTATTTTGAGGAAGTTCAGACACAAACTAAGAAAGATAGAAAAGTTCATTTCATTGCATGACATACAGCAAGACGAAACCATTCCAATATCTCCCTTGGAAAATATCTCATCTCTCATTTGGCTTCATTTGTATAACATCTAAAAACAAAAGGAAACCTCCACATATAGTCACAAGAACAAGAGAATTCAATATCTAACAGATGCTATTATAGATCAGATCAGATTTAGCTATCATGAACATAGCAGAAAAATACTAAAAAAACAAAATATAAGGTTTATATCTCTTTCTTAGGTGACCAATGGAATTTTATAGGAATAACTAATTAGTATTGGAAGAATCTGAATGATAAAATTGTACAACAATCTCTATATAGAATGCAATGGATCAACTTTACGAACCAAAATATTGCAAAAATCCATATTAAGAAATGATATACACACGTAACTCAAGAATCTCATTTTGTCTAGTATCCGATTAGAGTTGTCTTCCACCATGAACATAGAACTTAAGATATTTGACCCTGATATGATGCAACGAAAATTTAGTAGATATGCTAGAAAGGAAAAGAAAATAACACCACCAAAATTAGGAGGAAGCCTTACATAAACAACCAAAAATGACAGAGCTGAACACAGGCAAGAACCTGCAAAACAAACATGGAAAAGTTGTACAATCATGAGTAGAAGTTGTAGCTAGAAAAACCAGTCACATCTGCATTCAAATCATCCTAAATTTATATTGAAATGCATATCTGGTAAATTTATCAAAGAACACTCACACAGAAAACAGAAACCTCTTCGAGTGCTTCATGATACTCATACAGAGTTGACTGCCAAAGAGCAATTTTAGATTTCACCTGCAACTGCAGAGAACATTAAATTGAGTTAATTTGGTAGGGTATATAGAATAAAAATACGAATGCAAGAGTTCAGTTCTGGACAACAAAAAATGCATAGGTGATTGTTGTGTGCAGCAAGAATTCAGTTGTGGGCACTACTAAACTGACGAGTGAGACAAAACCACCGAACCAAATCTCACAATCAGATACTCCATGGAAAGCCTAGGACATATTATACAATTTACATTTGGAGAATAATTCCAAATCGTGGGAATAATAACCATTTGCTGCACGCCTAATATGTTCTTGGCTGAAGAATTGTAGCCCATTTGCCTCAAACGAAGTGTCCGTATTTGTTGGTCATTTGTGTAGACCTATGGACATACCACCGACTCTCCGCAACAATCCGTCCTCGCCATATCAATCTGCATCCTCACTCGTCTGGTGTTCTCAACACTACAATAAAACAAGAGTGCAAAGGGTTGAAGTAATCACATCTCATAGCTCAAAACAGCCCCTGAAAATTCCAACCAAACAATCCATTGCTGACCCATTTGGAAACCAATGTACGAAAATACAAGTAAAAGAGAGGAAAAGAGAAGAAGACATGCACAAAAGCTTTCTTTGCAGATCCGTGATACCTCTGGTATACAACCCCTGAAAATTCCAACCAAACATCCATTGCTGAACCATTTGGAAACCAATGTCTGAAAATACAAATAAAAGAGAGGAAAAGAAAGAAGAGAATAAATGTAAAGAAGCTCACCTGCACAAAAGCTTTCTTTGCAGATCCGTGATACCTCCAGTGGCTGCAGGAACATGGGGATCCTGTGAGAGAGAAAAAGAGAACAGGAAACAAAGATAAGAGAGAGAAGGAGGAGGAGGAACCTGCAGGCCCTCTTCAAAGAAGAGGCAGAGGAGGACAGGCCAAGGTGGAGGAGGCCGGCGAGTCCGGACGACAACCCGTCGAGATCTGGGCACGAATCAGCGGTGTACCTCGGCAGATCGTCTTCATCTCCACCCCACCCGGCGACCGACGTTCCTTGAGGTGCTCTTGGTTGTCCATCCGTCGTTCGCGCGCTGACCGCCGGCTCGCCTTCCTGGCCTCCTGCCACGCGTGAGGAGGCAATGATCCCACAGCGGCGAAGACACCCGCCGACGATGTGGTGCTGCGCGAGCAGATGGCCGTCCGCAAGGTCGAGCCCGATTCCATGTGTGGCGGCCGCGAGGGAGATGAAAAGGAATGTATGCGGGGATTGGGGAAGATTTGTCTAGGGTTTGGCTGGGCACTCATTTTTGTCTCACCCAGTACTGTTCACGTCCAATCATAATGCGCCACGTGGCCTGTTGGTGGAGGAGAAGCGACGCGAACGCCCAGCCCTTGCGTGACGGGTGGCTGCCGTGGATAGCCTCTCCATGCCCCATGGGGGTGCAGCAATCATACCTTTAGATGCTCCGCTGGGGTCGCTGACCCCATCTTGTGTTCAAAAAAAAAAAAAAGACAATGCTGTAACCACTCGCACTATCAGCTCAGCTTAATGATGGAGACAGAGGCCAAAGCAACGACTTCACAAGTAGACACTCTAGTACAGGCTGTAGTCCTGACTCAACCTACCAACAAATCCTGCAGAGCCTGCAGCTTATTTACACGCTAGTGAAAAACACATGTCAATCCTCCCTCGCGTCACGTCTCGGTGTCTCGTCGCCGCCTGCTCCGTATTTACCGGTGTACACCACCGACCGGCGACCGGCTAGCGGCTACAGCTTCCGAGACACCGCTCTTTGCGTTGCGGTTCCTCTATCCACGCACGCAGAACGGACCCACACAAGTCCGTCACATTCGAGACCAGAGACGATGAACGCGGCGCCGCCCCCACCCTCGCCGGCGGCGCCACCACTGCATCCGTCCACCGCCACCGCGACGTCGTCAAGTCCATCTGACTAGCTTATTGGTTCCCCGTTCCACTCGGCTCAACATCTGCGCCTAGCTGATGCGTCCTTTTCTTTGCTATTCTCCTATAATCCTAGTAGATGTCGATTTCGCCGCAAACGCGCGGAAGGAAGAAACGCAGGCCCGACTGCTCCTCCACGCCGCCATCGACGGCAACCTCGACCTCCTCGCCAGTACGTTCCCTATGCCTTCACCATTCGGCATTCACCACTTTCGTATCTACTCCGTGTACATTACATTCAGGGCTGACCTTGGTTTCAGGGATGGCGGTGGAGATGGAGGCGACGGCGCGGCGCCGCGGGCCTGGCGTCTGGTCGACGTGCGGACCTCAATCGCTGCGCCTGGCCGCGGCCAACGGCCGGACGGTCGTCTGCCGGTACCTCGTCGAGCACCTTGCCGTCCCCGTCGACGCCCCCTCCTCATCCGGCGAGACGCCTCTGCTCCTGGCGGCCACGTCCAAGCACACCGCGACGGCGGCCTACCTCCTGGAGCACGGCGCCGACCCGCGCACCGCGGAGAACGACGGCGAGAGCCCGCTCCACTGGGCCGCCTACAACGGTACAAACCACGACGCCCGATATTTCTGGGGACGCCAGCGTGTGCGGTTATTGACGCCGTTGTCCGTCCATTTGTGCAGGGGATCACGAGCTGGCAACGCTGCTCCTGTCGAGAGGCGCCAACGTGGGAGCGACCAACCCCCGGGGCACGGCGCTGCACGACGCCGCGGCGCAGGCGCACCCGGCGATCGTCGCCCTCCTATTGAGCCACGGTGCCGATGTATGTCCCTGCGGCCGTTCCTGCATATTCATATTTCGAACTGTCATTGAGTGCCCATTAGTGGCCTATACCATGGATACTGAGCTTGCAATCTTGCATTGCAGCCGAAAAAGGTTGCAAATAGTGTCTTCACGCCGTTGCTCTCCTCGCTTCTCGGTGGCTCATTGGAATGCATGAAGCTGCTCATTCAGGTACAACGTTACTCATTTTCATAGAATTAATATGTATCCTTTTTGTGTCCATTGCACGGATCTCCGGACGAGTTAGCTTGGTGAACTTGTAGTTGTTCTTTGCCCTTTCAAGAGCTCACACATTAAGGCATGGTTGGATTGCCAGCATTCCATTGCATTCCGCAGGAATTTTATCCGGCCGACCCGTTCCAAACGGGGCACAAACATCGGTCGCTATGCTAAAACTTTTCTCTAACTTTTAACTAGGCTGGTGCTGACGTCAATGCCGGTGGACTCCATGGAGCAAAAGCAACCCCTCTGTTGTTAGCATGCAGCCGCCGCGGCAACATCCAATTTATCAACTGCTTGTTGGAGGCTGGAGCAGACCCGAACTTTCCTGATGAAGTGAGTATATACTGCCTCCCTCTTTTGCTGCAACATTTGATCTTCCCTTCAAGTGCATAACCTATTCATAGTTTATGGCACACAGTTTGTCCTATTTTTTGCACTAGCAACTCATGTCCGCTCTACTCTATTACAGCTTTGTAGGTTACCTATAGAAATCGCCGCGATTTATGCTGAACAGGAAGTTGCTGAAGTTCTGTTTCCTGTAACCCGTCGCCCACTGGCTCCAACCATGGTAGACTGGAGTATCGGTGGGATAGTGAGACATGTAAATTCTGGTGCTTACAAGGAGTGGGTAAGCCATGTAGCTTTTTTTTCAGTAGATCAACCATTTGGTGCACTCAATTATAAGATTTTTTTTGTTTAGGCGAGAAAAGCTGGTCGTCAGAGGAAAGAAGAACTGAAACTGCAAGGAAGCTCGGCCTTCAAAATGGAGGACTATGACGCGGCAATTCTTTATTACAGCATGGTAATTCCGATTCATTTCTATGCGCAAGTTCGGGTGCAAATGCTTATAATTCTGTTGTTATGCCTTCATAATGAATGAATAAACATTTCTTTCTACTTTCTAGCTGGAGATATCATGTTGAAATTGGTTAGGCACGTCCTCACACGATGTATTTGTTCTCCTCCCAGGCGATGAAGTTTGATGATGACACAGACGCCAGCTTATATTCAAACAGGAGTATCTGTTGGCTCCGCCTCGGCATGGGCGATGATGCACTGTCAGATGCCTGTGCCTGCATCAGGATGCGGCCTGACTTGGCCAAAGGCTACTTCCGCCAAGGAATGGCCTTGTGTTTTCTTCAGGTTATCATCACGACCTGCTCGTTCTAATCCTTTTCCTAGCTTGAAATCCAGCTTTCAAAACACGCCACCAGTGTTACTGGTCGCCAATTGGTGTGTCGGCTTGATCTGGTTCCCCGTGTTCTCACCGCCGCCTGACAAAGTGTCACGCTTGTGCTAGGATTATGCTGGCGCTTCCGACGCGCTTCTCAGGGCTTTGAAGCTTGATCCGAAGGACACCATGATCACCGAAGCCATCCGGTAATCTAGCTGTACTTTGCACTCTTGCATAGTTACCTACCATCTCGCAAACAGATGTTATGTCACACGTTCTTGAGCATGATGTGGTATGTTCTAACTTCTGCAGGGATGTCTCGGTACGCGCCGCAAAGCATGTTTCGCCTTCACCGTGTTAAGGAAGGGATGCACGGCAGCACTCAGGTTATGGTGCTAAGCATTTTGTGTTAGAACACTGGACCGCGTAGGACTTTTTTTGTGGAAGCACTAGTCATTAAGGGCGGGCGAAGGCAGTGGATTGCAAATGCCGCCTGTTGGGTGGGCTGGTTTCTTTTGCTTGCGTTGGCAGTTATCAATGAATGTGGTGAACATATCCTAGATCCTAGCTATTACCTCTGTTCCAAAATGCAGTAGCTATCTGAAACATACTACGTTTCGGAACAGAGGTAGTATATGTTATAAGTTTCATGTATCCCGTGCCAGGTCATTTGTCAGTTCAGTTGAAGTTGGCACGTCTTTAAGAACTAATCATAATTGGCAATGTACCACTTAGCTGGTTTTTTGACAGGTCCAGAAACATCAACTGTTGCAACTGAAGCAAGGAGCATGGAATAGTTCCAGAAAGTGAATTGGTGAAGAGGACGACAACTTGTAGCATTGATTTTCTAATCATTGATCGAAGTTTGCCTGATAGATTGTTTTTAGACAGATCCAAGGATGTTAGGCTGGGTGGAAATGTTGGAATCGGGCCAGCAAGCTGGTTAGAACTGATATCCAAAACCTCCACCTGGCCAGCAAGCTGGTTAGAACTTAGAACTGATATCCAAAACCTCCAGCTGGCCAGCAAACGGGAAGTGCTGCTCAGTGATTGTACCATGTAAGTTGTTAGAGCTTAGCCATAAGCCTCTCAACTTTGTGAGTTCCCGTATACCAACTGGTATCTCTCCGGAAAGCTTATTGTTTCTGAGCATAACCCATGTCAAGCTGCTAAATTGCCCTAGACGACTTGGTAAGGACCCTGTCAAATTGTTGGTGTCCAAAGACAACATCTCCAATTCATGTGATGGCAACCGATCCAGCATCTCCGCTAGCGCTCTACATCTCCGGTGGCCCACGAAACAACAAGGCCCTGACCAACAGCAGAACACCACCGTCTCAAGTTCTCGCTCGGTCACTACCTCCCGGTCAGACCTTCAGTCCTCACTCACCTACCACTCCACTTGCTCCTCCTATCGCTGCTGATCACCACCCCGTCCTCGGCGGCAGAAGCGGAGCAGCCGGTACACGACCTCTTGCTCAGCTTCAAGGCCTCCCTGCACGACCCCTCCGGCGCCCTCTCCTCCTGGTCCAGCTCCACGCCCTACTGCAACTGGCCCCACGTCACCTGCACGGCCGCTGCCGCCAACACCTCCTCCGTCTCCGTCTCTCTCCACTTAACATTGAAAGATGTTTCTTCACACAAAATTCCATTAGTTGGGCCAGCTTTTTATCAGCATCTTTATTACTCCGTAGTATTTTCTGTTGTTACATAGGCCCAGGAAATGTCGGTCTTGGGTATGCGGTTCTAATGAGCCTTGAAGCAAATGGTGGTGCACGAGCACCACGGGACCAGCCAAGCACTTGAGGCACTTCGACAGAGCTTTTTCGAACAACCTGCACCACATCAAAGTTAATTGCTGGAACAAATATGCAAGCAAATTCATGACAAGTTCTTCCAATATGCAAAGTTAATTGCTGGAGATTATCAAGAGGTTCCGCCGGTTGCCCTGTAGCAATCCCCGACTCCTGAAATTATAACGAAGGACCATTGAAAACCCTAGCTTCTGGCGTTGCCCCCGTGGGCGACGTGGGAGCTCCTTGGCGGCGCCCTTCCCTACTCCCTTCCCACCCACCCACCCCCTCCTCCTAGCAGCCGCCAGAGGGCGTTGCCGGGCAAAGCCCGCGCGGCGCTGGCACCGGCAGGGCCCCTCTGCTCTCTCGCGCGATGGCGACGACACGGGGCGCGCGGACGGTGAGGGCGCCGTGCTGGTAGGGCGCGGCGGCGAGGCTGCTCTGCAATAGCGTGGCGACTACGTGGTCCCGGCGTGCCTGCGGCGGCGTCGGCTCCCCGGAGCGGGCAGTGCGAGCTCGGACGTGCGGCGGGCTGGTGAAGGTCGTGGGCGCTGCAGGCGAGGCCAGGTGCGTCAGGGCGCGATCGGTGGCAGCGTTCGTTCGCCCCGTCACGGAGGTCACCCGGCGGCCGGCGAGGTGCTGGGTAGTGTGGCTCCTAATCCTGATCTAGCCGCCTCGAGTCGGGCCGAGGCAGGGGCCGCGCCCCATTCGAGCCCATCCACCTCCGCCCCAGATCCGCGGGCACCCGCAGCCTTGCGGCGGCGTTTTGGCTCTGTGGTTGGATGAGCTCTCTGGCCACCCCGCGTGCGGGCCAGGGTAGGGGCCCAGGGCATTGGCCCAATCCGTCCCCAGACAGGGCGTGCTTGGCAGCCAGGGGACTGTCGGTTTGTAGCTCTTGTTCCTCGCGATGTGGTGCTTGTCTTCTTCGGTCTCGCAACAGGAAGAGTTTGGACGCCGGGGCGACGTCCCGGGAAAGGTGGGAGCTTCTCTGGTTGGCGGGCGAGCTAGGAGCTAAGGTGCTAGTCGGTGCCACAGTCGTGAGGGCGGCGTGGTACTCGGTGAGCAGTGTGTTATGGCAGTGGCGCGGGTGCCATCTGGGCGGCACCCTGTTCCCTGTGCTGGAGGTGTTGAGGTTTACCGAGGGGAAACCCTTGCCCATCCTTGGGCCGTGGTGTCGATGTCTGCGGACGTCGTGTCCTTCTTGAAGGCGCCGTTGCGGTAATCTAGACCCTCCGCGTGCTTCGGGTGAAAACCTAAGATCTGAGGATCGGGCGGTTGCGACTCTCTTGTGTCGTGATCTTCTTGAAGACACCGCCTTGGAGCTCACAGTGTCCGGCTCTCCGTTGGTGGTGTGGCAGAGGCGCAGTATTCAACGAGCATTGTGCTTCGGGTGAAAACCTAAGATCCGCGGATCGGGCGGCGATGGCGCTCTCGTGTCGTATTCTTCTTGAAGACACCGTCTTGGAGCTTACTGTGTTTCTGCGGATGACGTTGGCTCTTCGCTTGGCGACCATCGGCAAGGCTTGCGACGTGCCTTGCTTCTTCGTCGAGTTTCCCTGGTGCTACTTGTTGGGGTTCGAAGGGCGGTGGTCGGTGCACAGTGGTGGTCGGCCACTAGTGTCGCTGCCCGCGGCGGGGAGTTCTGTTGATGGCGTGCGTGTTCGATGGCTCTCTCATCAGTGAGCTCCGGCCCGACACTTTTGTTGTCCGGTGTCTTCTCCGAGTCTACGTAGGCTTCGTAAGGGTCATGATTGTCGTTCGAGGTTCCGGTTGTAGCTATGTTGGCGATTCGGGTGTGTGTGTTGTAAGTTGGGTTCAGCTCCTTGTACCTTGTCACGGTTGAGGGCGTTATTAATTTAACGTTGGGCCTTTGGCCTTTGATCTAAAAAAAAGTTAATTGCTGGAACAAACATGCAAGCAAATTCATGAAAAGTTCTTCCAATATCTTGCGGCCATGAATATTTCCACATGAAAGCTTGAAAAGGCAAAATCTTTTGCAATTGATGAATATATATTTTTCACTGTCATATTTATCAATAGGCTATGATCTCATGTATTCGCGGGCGTTTAGTACTGAGAGCCTCGAGTCTTTTTCCGTCTGACGCGATCTAATACGGTGTCCGGCGTTCTGAGTCCGTCCCCGTTCCACAGGGGACGCTCCGGGCACGCCGGACACAACAAAAAGCGAGGCGGGAAGTGGCGGGACCGACGTGTCAGCGACTCACGAATGGACGCTCAACCGCCGCTGTCGTTGCCTATTCGACGGTACCTCGGAGGAGGGATCGTCACGAGGGGGAGAAGAAGTAGGGGCCATAGGGCGGAGAGTCCTTGGGACGGTGGTACGCGATTTACCCAGCTTCGGAGCACCTGCTCGACGACAGGGCCTACTGCTGCTTGTCTGGAATTATATGGGCGATGAGTTGTGGTTGTGCCTCTAGGGCTCCCGGGATCCGACTTATAAAGGCGCACGGATCTAGGGTTTACATGGAGAGTCCTAGTCGGAATACAAGTTGCCTAACTACAGTACAATGTCTTGCTGTGTACGTCAAGGATCCGTCTTCCATCTATGTCGTACTGGATCCGGATACCTTATGGGCCTCCACGGATCCGGCCTCCTTCGTAGGTCGGTTGGGATCCGGCTCCCTGCTCCTGGGCTGGACTTCATCCTTCATGATCTACAGCAACTGGGCCGCCCGATGGGCCACATGCCACACCACCATCTGTGGGCCACCTGGGCTTGCCGGATCTAGGCCATGCCGTTGATATACCCACAACAGTAGCCCCCGAAGTTCTCCGAGATTCATCATTCCTCCGACTTCATTTAACTCGGATCCGAAGACAATCTTGAAGAGCTTCTAAAACTTTCTTGTTTCCGGCTTCAGGCAACCGAAAATCATTCGCTTTTCTTCAACGGTATCTTCAGCAGATTTCTCGTGCGCGTCGTACTGAACATCCTTTTTTCCCGCGCTAAATTTTTGCAGATGCACATTTTTAGCCGGAAATTTCGGAGCTGCCCAGTTCCAGTTACCGCTGCCTCGATTTCACCGTTTTAACCTAAGACACGTGGCGGCCATCCAATGGTGTGACCGTTCCGTTTCCACCGTTGGATTCGGATCACGAATCTCCACGCACGTGGCTGATAGCGTGTAAGACACACGTCCGTTGGGAACCCCAAGAGGAAGGTGTGATGCGTACAGCAGCAAGTTTTCCCTCAGTAAGAAACCAAGGTTATCGAACCAGTAGGAGTCAAGGAACACGTGAAGGTTGTTGGTGGCGGAGTGTAGTGCGGCGCAACACCAGGGATTCCGGCGCCAACGTGGAACCTGCACAACACAATCACAATACTTTGCCCCAACTTAACAGTGAGGTTGTCAATCTCACCGGCTTGCTGTAAACAAAGGATTAGATGTTGTTGCCTGCCAAAACTCACCGGCGAGCAGTGGTTAAGCAACACGAAGAGCCGGGAGGCTCCCAAGGCCGCTTAGTGGACCCTGGCACCTCGCGTCGTCCCGCAAGTTTCCTGCACACGTCCTGGCGGTTGCAAGGGCGTGCCACCTGACCTAGACCCGATCAGGAAGGTGTTAGGTTGCTTCGATTGTTCCTGCATGGTAGACACATAAACATTAAATACGAGCCCTATCGGCTCTCGAGGTTGCCTGTGGATCGGCTCAAAGAGCCGATCGCCCCATGGTTCACTGCTTGGATTTGCAATGACATGGGGACCCTGCTTTATCAACACAAAGCTAAACCAATCTACGACATTTTAGGGTTTTCACCGCATAACCGGAACATCCTACGCGTAGTTGGGCCTAGCAGATACGAAAGATGATGAAAACTATCCCTAGAAGAGGCCTAAAAACCAACATTACGTTAATTCCCGAACATCCCTTCTAGGAACGGTGAACGAGCACCTAGCGCACTACCGGATCCTCCAACCCCAAGCATAAGGCCTAATCATGCGGATATTAAACTAATCCTTGCAGAACAAGGAGCAACTATAACAGATCGGATCTACTAAGTATCGAACAAGCAAGATGCTGCCCTTACGCCCAGATAGGCGTAAGGGCAGCCAGTTGTCAAGGGACGGCATTGCTAAGCAGATATGCATAAGAAAAGCATCAATGCAAGCCCCAAAACACCTAAGATAAGTAGTGCTACTCGCCATCAACAACGCTTCAGCACGAGTAACACAAGTTAGACGAATAAATGTATCGCCTAGATCGCAAGATGCGATCTAGGCAAGCATGATGCTTACCCGGAAGGAAACCCTCGAAGAAGGGGTGGCGATGCGCCCGGTTTGTGTTTGTTGTGAACGATGATTGTTGTTTATTTCATAAACCCTAGATACATATTTATAGTCCGGGGGACTTTCTAATTCAGGCGTGCACCAAACCGTGCACGGGTTAAACTCTAACTTCTAAACTAAGATGCGATCTACTATAATACGTATACACGGGCAATTTAGCCCAAATTCTCGTGCAAGGCCGCTTCGAGATCCTTCACGCGTATATCCTTCAAGCCCATCTCTCTTACGGCCTGTCTCCCGATTTGACCAAAATCGGTGATAACACATGCCCCCTGGTTTTGGTAATGATAATTTCAAAACCACTGCTATTTCCTTCGAAGGGTCATGTCGTGGCAGAGCAGAACCGTCGCAGTATTTTTCATCATGACGACTTGCCTTCCCAACTTCTCTGCACGATTTGACAGTTTTGGCCCCATGTCCTCGAGAACTGTTATGGCATTAAATCTCCACTACAACCCCTTTATTTATCTGCGCCGAACGGTTCGCCGCTTCATCCCCCTGCTCTGTTCTGTTCACCAGCACCCAAAAAACCCTCTTCCCTGTAGCAATGTCTTCCTCTTCCTCCACCTCCTCAGGCCTCTCCCTCCAATCTTCGCCGAAGAACAAAAGTGAGGACGACCTCCACTCCGGGGCGAACCCCATCT
>NC_061514.1:113861815-113887332 GCF_022539505.1 Lolium rigidum | reverse complement strand
AAGAAGAAGAAGTAGAGAAAAAAGAGGCCTCCTCCCCCGCCGTGTACCCGCCGACGAAGCGCTCCCGCATGTGGGCGGACAGCGAGGACGATGATGATGACGAGGAAGAAGAAGAAGAGGAGGAGGATGATTCCTCCTCTTCCGCCGGGTATCCGCCGGCGAAGCGCTTCCGCGCTTGGGCGGACAGCGAGGATGATGATGACGACGAGGAAGAAGAAGCTCCGGCCGAAGGCTGGGGCAACAGCGACGAGGAAGTCTCCGGAGGTAGCGCCGACGGCAGCTCCGATGCCGACGATGATGCTAGCGAGGATTAGCAATATAGGATTAGTAGTCCCTGAGCAATCGGCTCTTCTTTCGTTCTTCCTTTCTTGAGCAATCGGCTCTTCATTGTAAAAATCCTCTCTTATTAATGAAGAAGACATTTCCCAGCTCGATTCTGTCCCTTTACCAGTCTCGCCGATTGCCAAAGTAAGTCTCCACGCAAAGAGCCGGTAGCAGCGTATCGGTCCTTAACTGATCACGATACTTTATACTCCTTGATTATTTCAAGTGACCAAAGCCTGAATCTTGTAAGATCCTTAACGTTATTACTTATCAAGGCTGCATACTCTTCATTGCCGCGACACATCTCGACCCAAACTCGTGATTTGCAGCAACAGGACAACCCAGCACTCGGTAGATGATGATGGCTCTCCTCTCGTATTCCTTCCAAGCAGTCTCCGGTGGTCTTCTTTTGCAACAGCCCACCACTTCGCTGTAGCTTATGATGCGGTGGTCAGCCGATGGAATCCCAATCGGCTTCTTAAGAACAGAGTATCTACCGAGTTAGTTGCCCCCCGAGCCTCAGTCCAGGCGAGAAAAGTAGTGAGCCAGCCCAAATGTGCCATCATCGGCTCCCAAGTTATAGTATGCTCCTTTTGCTGGACTCACCCTTAATCCTGATCTGCACGCTTATACTGGCACTGCTGAACTCGCAGATTTGCAAAAGGAGTTGGAGGCCTTGAGAAGGAATTCATCCAAGAGAGCCTCTCCTTGTAACTCGCCAACTGCTTCATTCAGCCTCTGCTTATAACAGCTGCACCTCTTGAGTCGATGGCCATGCATCGGCTTTCGGCTTTCTATCCTTAAGTCGATGTTTGCGCATCGGCTGTGCTTAAATTTTTTTGAATTTTTTACGGCCGATTTATGTATCGGCCCCCATACTTCAATACCCATCATCAAAGAATATCTTGGGATGCTGGGCATTTGAAAGCCACTTCAACTTCATATCCTCGTGTTTTATCCACCTAGGTGCCCCCGAGCCGATTCTTTCAAGTAATTGAGGGTATCGGCTCTTCGTGTATTCCCTCGTTAGATCAATGCTCGAACCCAGGCAGAATGTATGGTGAGGATAATTTTGGCCGATTGCTAGAAACGGCCTCCTTCTTCATGTGCAATGCTTAGTGAAGCTTTACCATGTCTTGATTTCTTACTGTAGCTACGTGGCATGCTTGAGATGAAATTTTCTGCTTTCCATTTTTTGGGGCCGATCGCAGGGATCGGCCTCGCCACGTACGTCCATAGTCTTGGACCTTGCTACCCTGTCAGGATCATGGACACTATGTTTGTATCAGCCGATGCCTCTGTATCGGCTTTTGTCTGTTTAGGGCGCCACACTTTCTTCGGCGGGCGCGCCTCTGTCTCCAATGTTTGCTGAATTTTCACGGCCAGATCGGGCCGTGCTTTCCTCAACGTGTACAGGTACTGTGCCTCGGCTTCCTCCAGGTTTCGTAGCCGCTGCACCCTACGCTTCTGAGAATGGCTGAGTCCATCAGGGCACCACCTTGGCCGGTGATACCTATCTTCTTCACCATCTGACTCCTCAAAGTCTTCTTCTTGAGATGACTCAGCTTGCTTGTTCGGAGGTGGGAGAGGCCCTAGACGCTTGAACACCGAAACCTCGTTTGTCCTCTTCCTTTGTCTGTCCGCATTCTCGGCAGTTCTCGATTGTTGGCAATCGGCTCATTCCTCGAGTCCCAAGCAATGTTTAAAGAAAGGACAGTCCCAATGCCTATCCATGTTATCTTGCTCCCTTGACCTCCCTCTAGCGTGAAGCTCGTACCCGTTGTTGTTTCTATCATGTTGACGATACCTCCTGTCCTCGACATCAGAACGACGATGTCTCTCATCATCTACGTCGTAGCGCCGACGTCGGTCATACTGCTGTTCATATTTGTTAAGGAGATGTGCGGAGAGTGGACGTTGATACCGCACGCTTCTCACCTCCCCTTCGGTTAGGTACCGTCTATCATCATCATGGGGCCGGTCGCGTGGATCGGCCTCCTCTTTATCCTTGCCATGGGAGTGGCTGCTTTCGCTTTTTCTTTGCTATAGCGATTCACAAGCCCTGCCATGTTGACATCAAAGGAAAACTCGGCTTGCGCCCTATGGAGTGGCTACGATCCACCATGTTGACGCCGTGGAACGGACGTGTGTCAACCTTCATAGCAAATTGTCCGAAAGTTAATCGGCCTGATTCTATCGCCATTTGAATCCAGTGCGCGCAATACTTTGCGATCGTTGGTGGCGTGAGTGAACGTGTGATGCCATTTGCGGTATGGCCTACCGTTCATCTCCTGTGACGTGGGGATTTTGTGGCCTTCGGGTAACTTCAACTCGTTTCTCCTTCAAGCAGCAAATCAAAAATCTGCTCGACTTTGCTCAGGTCAAAGTCAAACCCTCTTGGCGGCCCTGGTTGATTCACCCATTTGCAGGACACAGGTATTGCCGGCCGAGCCCATTCATCCACCGCGACTTCCTGATCTTCGGAAGGATCTTCATCCGCCTCAGCATCGACCAGGCCTATCGTGCGCTTGTACTCGTCTTGGTACAGTTCTGGGTGGCGCTGTTCATACGACGTTAGTCTCTGGACCATGTGCGCCAACGAATTGTACTCCACTTGGAACGTCAGATCCTTGAGTGGCGCTGCGAGGCCTGCCACGGCCAGCTCGATCGCTTCTTTCTCGGACAAATGAACCGAATAACATCGGTTCTTGACGGCTTCTGAAACGTTGAATGTATTCGAGATCATCGTCTCTCCTCGCCTTTGCCGAACCTCGGGTCAGATCGGCAATGCCGGCTCGGTAGCTTCGAATGATATTGTGTGTGAAACTCGCTTCTTCCGAGCTTGCTTCCATGATCGAACCGAATTTGGCTGCAACGAGGTGTACCACCCAAAAGCTGGACCGGTGAGAGATTGCGCAAAGAACCTCACACGCAATCGATCCGATCGCCGAAACCATGCCTAGCTGGGCCGGTATCGGCTCACGTGCTTGATGGAGCTAGATCCTTCGATCCACCGAATTTTGTGAAGTCGTGGAGCCGATACTTAGGTGGCAGACGGGATCAGGTCAAACTCGTTGGGGTACGGCTTGGAATAGCCGATTATTTTCTTCTTCGGCAGGATGCCGAACCGGTCTCTCGAGACCGCACCGATCTGATCCACGGTGGAAGCCGTAGCGGCTGAGCTTTCGGGACTTGGTGCAATGGCGTATTTAGCTAGCCACGCTTGTTTCTCAACGATCTGCTCCCAAATTCCCTGCCGCCGTAGCCATCCCTCCCTGCCGTAACAATCGCTCCTGCTCCGGCAATCCCTCCTGTTGGAGTCTGGATCGCTTGCGTCCAGTTGTTGCAGTCCGGCACGTATGTGCACACGTATCCATGTGGGATCTCCTTGGGCGGCTCATATAAGAATTGATAGTCGCCAGGATCACCTCCAACCTTGTAGACAACGTATGCTGGTGAACCTTGTTGCTGTGGAGCTGCCATTGCGTACGGCAATGGTGGCCTGGTGTGGAGTTGCATCTCTCCCTGGTGAGTCCCTAGCACAGGTCCTGAGGGGGAGTACTTATGCTTCATGATTTCTTGGACCACATGAAGCGCGACGCGCTCCAAAGTATTCACCGGGCTCTCGGAATGCCGATGCAGCGAATGAGCCACAACGTAGTTGATTTCCCGCCGCGAGGCTCGGTACGTTCCTCCGTAGGGAGAGACAGATCCAAACCATCAAGAACGCCTTGGGGAGTGAATCCTTTAAACCCGATGCCGTGCGACCGGGTCTTCTCAAAGGAGCCGATGAGTTCGGCTTCACAGATGGCCTTTAGCTCATCGTATTTCTTCTTGTGCTCCGCAGGGAGATCCTCGTACTTGATCGGTTCGTCCGCCATCTCGGACGCAGGTGTTGACGTGGATGTTGTCGAAGATTGTCCCACTGGGCGTGCCAGAATGTGTTGCCTGCCAAAACTCACCGGCGAGAAGTGGTTAAGCAACACGAAGAGCCGGGAGGCTCCCAAGGCCGCTTAGTGGACCCTGGCACCTCGCGTCGTCCCGCAAGTTTCCTGCACACGTCCCGGCGGTTGCAAGGGCGTGCCACCCGACCTAGACCCGATCAGGAAGGTGTTAGATTGCTTCGATTGTTCCTGCATGGTAGACACGTAAACATTAAATACGAGCCCTATCGGCTCTCAAAGTTGCCCTATGGATCGGCTCAAAGAGCCGATCGCCTCATGGTTCACGCCTGGATTTGCAATGACATGGGGACCCTCGCTTGATCAACACAAAGCTAAACCAATCTACGACAGCTTTAGGGTTTTCTCCGCATAACCGGAACATCCTACGCGTAGTTGGGCCTAGCAGATACGAAAGATGATGAAAACTATCCCTAGAAGAGGCCTAAAAACCAACATTACGTTAATTCCCGGAACATCCCTTCTAGGAACGGTAAACAGCACCTAGCGCACTACCGGATCCTCCAACCCCAGGATAAGGCCTAATCATGCGGATATTAAACTAATCCTTGCGGAACAAGGAGCAACTATAACAGATCGGATCTACTAAGTATCGAACAAGCAAGATGCTGCCCTTACGCCCGGATAGGCGTAAGGGCAGCCAGGTGTCAAGGGACGGCATTGCTAGCGAGATATGCATAAGAAAAGCATCAATGCAAGCCCCAAAACACCTAAGATAAGTAGTTCTACTCGCCATCAACAACGCTTCAGCGACGAGTAACACAAGGTAGACGAATAAACGTGTATCGCCTAGATCGCAAGATGCGATCTAGGCAAGCATGATGCTTACCCGGAAGGAAACCCTCGAAGAAGGGGTGGCGATGCACCTGGTTTGTGTTTGTTGTGAACGATGATTGTTGTTTATTTCATAAACCCTAGATACATATTTATAGTCCTGGGGACTTTCTAATTCAGGCATGCACCAAACCGTGCACGGGTTAAACTCTAACTTCTAAACTAAGATGCGATCTACTATAATACAGATACACGGGCAATTTAGCCCAAATTCTCGTGCAAGGCCGCTTCAGAGATCCTTCACGCGTATATCCTTCAAGCCCATCTCTCTTACGGCCTGTCTCCTGATTTGGCCAAAATCTGGTGATAACAGATGTATAGTGTGGATGATGATGTTTGTTTGCGAAGAACAGTAAAGAACAATTGCAGTTGATTGTATTTCAGATGTAAAGAATGGACCGGGGTCCACAGTTCACTAGTGGTGTCTCTCCGATAAGATAAATAGCATGTTGGGTGAACAAATTACAGTTGGGCAATTGACAAATAAAGAAGGCATAACAATGCACATACATATATCATGATGAGTACTATGAGATTTAATCGTGGCATTACGACAAAGTACATAGACCGCTATCCAAGCATGCATCTATGCCTAAAAAGTCCACCTTCAGGTTATCATCCGAACCCCTTCCGGTATTAAGTTGCAAACACCCAGTACAATTGCATTAAGTATGGTGCGTAATGTAATCAACACAAATATCCTTAGACAAAGCATTGATGTTTTATCCCTAGTGGCAACAAGCACATCCACAACCTTAGAACTTTACGTCACTCGTCCCGCATTCAATGGAGGCATGAACCCACTATCGAGCATAAATACTCCCTCTTGGAGTTACAAGTATCAACTTGGCCAGAGCCTCTACTAGCAACGGAGAGCATGCAAGAATATAAACAACATATATGATAGATTGATAATCAACTTGACATAGTATTCAATATTCATCGGATCCCAACAAACACAACATGTAGCATTACAAATAGATGATCTTGATCATGATAGGCAGCTCACAAGATCTAACATGATAGCACAATGAGGAGAAGACGACCATCTAGCTACTGCTATGGACCCATAGTCCAGGGGTGAACTACCCACACATCGATCCGGAGGCGATCATGACGATGAAGAGCCCTCCGAGAGATGATTCCCCTCTCCGGCAGGGTGCCGGAGGCGATCTCCTGAATCCCCCGAGATGGGATTGGCGGCGGCGGCGTCTCTGGAAGGTTTTCCGTATCGTGGCTCTCGGTACTAGGGTTTTCGCGACGAAGGCTTTAAGTAGGCAGAAGGGTAGGTTTGGGGGCGACACGAGGGCCCCACACACCAGGGCCGCGCGGCCAAGGCTTGGGCCGCGCCGCCCTATTGTGTCGGCGCCTCGTCGCCCCACTTCGTTTCCCTTTCGGTCTTCCGGAAGCTTCGTGGAAAAAATAAGACCCTGGGCGTTGATTTCGTCCAATTCCGAGAATATTTCCTTTTTAGGATTTCTGAAACCAAAAACAACAGAAAACAGCAACTGGCTCTTCGGCATCTCGTCAATAGGTTAGTGCCGAAAATGCATAATAATGACATATAATGTGTATAAAACATGTGAGTATCATCATAAAAGTAGCATGGAACATAAGAAATTATAGATACGTTTGAGACGTATCAAGCATCCCCAAGCTTAGTTCCTACTCGCCCTCGAGTAGGTAAACGATAACAAAGATAATTTCTGAAGTGACATGCTATCATAATCTTGATCAATACTATTGTAAAGCATATGAGATGATTGCAGCGATTCGAGGCAATGGTGAAGACAATGAGTAAACAACCTAATCATATAGCAAAGACTTTTCATGAATAATACTTTCAAGACAAGCATTAATAAGACTTGCATAAGAGTTACTCATAAAGCAATAGATTCTTAGTATAAAGCTTTGAAACAACACAAAGGAAGATATAAGTTTCAGCAGTTGCTTTCAACTTCAACATATATATCTCATGGATAATTGTCAACACAAAGTAATATAACAAGTGCAATAGGTAAACATGTAAGAATAAATACACACAGTTGATACAAGTGTTTGCTTCTAAGATAGAAAGAAGTAGGTAAACTGACTCAACAATAAAGTAGAAGATAGGCCCTTCGCAGAGGGAAGCATGGATTACTATTTTTGTGCTAGAGCTTTTCATTTTGAAAACATAGAAACAATTTTGTCAACGGTAGTAATAAAGCATATGTGTTATGTAGAAGACATCCTATAAGTTGTAAGCCTCATGCATAGTATACCAATAGTGCTCGCACCTTGTCCTAATTAGCTTGGATTAACATGGATTATCATTGCATAGCATATGTTTCAACCAAGTGCCACAAAGGGGTACCTCTATGCCGCCTGTACAAAGGTCGAAGGAGAAAGCTCGCATTGGATTTCTCGCTTTTGATTATTCTCAACTTAGACATCCATACCGGGACAACATAGACAACGAGATAATGGACTCCTCTTTAATGCATAAGCATTCAACAACGGATAATATTCTCATAAGAGATTGAGGATTAATTGTCCAAACTGAAACTTCCACCATGGATCATGGCTTTAGTTAGCGGCCCAATGTTCTTCTCTAACAATATGCATACTCAAACCATTTGATCATGAAAATCGCCCTTACTTCAGACAAGACGAACATGCATAGCAACTCACAAGATATTCAACAAAGGTAAAAGTTGATGGCGTCCCCAGAAACATTGTTATCGCTCAACAAGCAACTTATTAAGAAATAAGATACATAGCTACATATTCTTCCCCACAATAGTTTTTAAGGCTATTTTTCCCATGAGCTATATATTGCAAAGACAAAGAATAGAATTTTTAAAGGTAGCACTCAAGTAATGTACTTTGGAATGGCAGAGAAATACCATGTAGTAGGTAGGTATGGTGGACACAAATGGCATAGTTTTTGGCTCAAGGATTTGGATGCACGAGAAGAATTCCTCTCAATACAAGGCTAGGCTAGCAAGGTTGTTTGAAGCAAACTCAAGTATAAAACGATGCAGCAAAACTTACATATGAACATATTGTAAGTATTATAAGACTTTATATCGTCTCCTTGTTGTTCAAACACCTTAACCAGAAAATATCTAGACTCTAGAGACCAATCATGCAAACCAAATTTTAACAAGCTCTATGTAGTTCTTCATTAATGGGTACAAAGTACATGATGCAAGAGCTTAAACATGATCTATATAAGCACAACAATTGCCAAGTATCAAATTATTCAAGACATTATACCATTTACCACATGCAGCATTTTCTGTTTCCAACCATGTAACAATGAACGAAGCAGTTTCATCCTTCGCCATGAACATTAAGAATAAAGCTAAGAACATATGTGTTCATACGAAACAACGGAGCGTGTCTCTATCCCAAAAAAAGAATGCTAGGATCCGATTTTATTCAAACAAAAACAAAAATAAAAACAAACAGACGCTCCAAGTAAAGCACATAAGATATGACGGAATAAAAATATAGTTTCACTAGAGGTGACCTGATAAGTTGTCGATGAAGAAGGGATGCCTTGGGCATCCCCAAGCTTAGATGTTTGAGTCTTCTTAAAATATGCAGGGATGAACCACGGGGGCATCCCCAAGCTTAGACTTTTCACTCTTCTTGATCATATTGTATCATCCTCCTCTCTTGACCCTTGAAAACTTCCTCCGCACCAAACTCAAAACAATCTCATTAGAGGGTTAGTGCATAATTGAAAATTCACATATTCAGAGGTGACATAATCATTCTTAACACTTCTGGACATTGCACAAAGCTAATGAAAGTTAATGGAACAAAGAAATCCATCAAACATAGCAAAACAGGCAATGCGAAATAAAAGGCAGAATCTCTCAAAACAGAACATTCCGTAAAGACGAATTTTTTAGGGGCACTGGACTTGCTCAGATGAAAATGCCCAAATTGAATGAAAGTTGCGTACATATCTGAGGATCACGCACGTAAATTGGCAGATTTTTATAAATTTTCTACAGCAGGGGCGGCTCAATTTCGTGACAGCAAGAAATCTGTTCCTGCGCAGTAATCCAAATCTAGTATTGACTTTACTATCAAAGACTTTACTTGGCACAACAATGCAATAAAATAAAGATAAGGAGAGGTTAGTACAGTAGTAACAACTTCCAAGACTCAAATATAAAACAAAGTGCAGAAGTAAAATAATGGGTTGTCTCCCATAAGCGCTTTTCTTTAACGCCTTTCAGCTAGGCGCAGAAAGTGTGAATCAAGTATTATCAAAAGACGAAGCATCAACATCATAATTTGTTCTAATAATAGAATCATAAGGTAACTTCATTCTCTTTCTAGGGAAGTGTTCCATACCTTTCTTGAGAGGAAATTGATATTTAATATTACCTTCCTTCATATCAATGGTAGCACCAACAGTTCAAAGAAAAGGTCTTCCCAATATAATGGGACAAGAATCATTGCATTCAATATCCAAAACAACAAAATCAACGGGGACAAGGTTATTGTTAACCATAATGCGAACATTATCAATCCTCCCCAAAGGTTTCTTTATAGCATTATTAGCAAGATTAACATCCAAATAACAATTTTTCAATGGTGGCAAGTCAAGCATATCATAGCTCTTCTTAGGCATAACAGAAATACTTGCACCAAGATCACATAAAGCATTACAATCAAAATCACTGACCCTCATCTTAATGATGGGTTCCCAACCATCTTCTAACTTCCTAGGAATAGAAGTTTCAAGTTTTAGTTTCTCCTCTCTAGCTTTTACGAGAGCATTTGTAATATATTTTGTAAAGGCCAAATTTATAGCACTAGCATTGGGACTTTTAGCAAGTTTTTGTAAGAACTTTATAACTTCAGAGATGTGACAATCATCAAAATCTAAACCATTATGATCTACAACAATGGGATCATTGTCCCCAATATTTTGAAAAATTTCAGCAGTTTTATCAGAAGCAGTTTCAGCAGTTTTAGCAGTTTCAGGCAATTTTGCACGCTTTGCACTAGGAGTAGAAACATTGCCAACACCAATTACTTTACCATTGATAGTAGGGGGTGTAGCAACATGTGAAGTATTATCATTACTAGTGGTGGTAATAGTCCAAACTTTAGCTACATTATTCTCTTTAGCTAGTTTTTCGTTTTCTTCTCTTTCCCACCTAGCATGCAATTCAGCCATCAATCTAATATTCTCATTAATTCGAACTTGGATGGCATTTGCTGTAGTAACAATTTTATTATCATTATCCTTATTAGGCATAACTTTCAATTTTAAAAGATCAACATCGGAGGCAAGTCTATCAACCTTAGAAGCAAGAATATCAATTTTATCAAGCTTTTCCTCAACAGATTTGTTAAAAGAAGTTTGTGTACTAATAAATTCTTTAAGCATGGCTTCAAGACCAGGGGGTACACTCCTATTATTGTTGTAAGAATTTCCATAAGAATTACCATAACCATTACCATTAGCAGAAGGATATGGTCTATAGTTGTTACCAGAATTATTCCTATAAGCATTGTTGTTGAAATTATTACTTTTAATGAAGTTCACATCAACATGTTCTTCTTGGGCAACCAATGAAGCTAAAGGAACATTATTAGGATCAACATTAGATCTACCATTCACAAGCATAGACATAATAGCATCACTCTTCTCACTCAAGGAGGAGGTTTCTTCAACAGAATTTACCTTCTTACCTTGTGGAGCTCTTTCCGTGTGCCATTCAGAGTAATTTGTCATCATATCATCAAGGAGCTTTGTTGCCGCCCCCAAAGTAATGGACATAAAGGTACCTCCAGCAGCTGAATCCAATAGGTTCCGCGAAGAAAAATTCAATCCCGCATAAAAGGTTTGGATGATCATCCAAGTAGTTAGTCCATGGGTAGGGCAATTCTTTACCAAAGATTTCATTCTCTCCTATGCTTGAGCAACATGTTCATTATCTAATTGCTTAAAATTTATTATGCTACTTCTCAAAGATATAATTTTTGCGGGAGGATAATATCTACCAATAAAAGCATCTTTACATTTAGTCCATGAATCAATACTATTTCTAGGCAGAGATAGCAACCAATCTTTAGCTCTTCCTCTTAAGGAGAAAGGAAACAATTTTAATTTTATAATGTCACCATCTACATCCTTATACTTTTGCATTTCACAAAGTTCAACAAAATTATTAAGATGGGCAGCAAGCATCATCGTAACTAACGCCAGAAAATTGCTCTCTCATAACAAGATTTAGTAAAGCAGATTTAATTTCAAAGAATTCTGCTGTAGTAGCAGGTGGAGCAATAGGTGTGCATATGAAATCATTATTATTTGTGCTAGTGAAGTCACACAACTTACTATTCTCAACAGTACCCATTTTAGCAGTAGTAAATAAAGCAAACTAAATAAAGTAAATGCAAGTAACTAAATTTTTTTGTGTTTTTAATATAGAGAACAAGACAGTAAATAAAGTAAATCTAGCAACTAATTTTTTTTGTATTTTTGATATAAGAGCAAACAAAGCAGTAAATAAAGTAAAGCAAGACAAAAACAAAGTAAAGAGATTGGATGTGGGAGACTCCCCTTGCAGCGTGTCTTGATCTCCCCGGCAACGGCGCCAGAAAAAAATGCTTGATAGCGTGTAAGACACACGTCCGTTGGGAACCCCAAGAGGAAGGTGTGATGCGTACAGCAGCAAGTTTTCCCTCAGTAAGAAACCAAGGTTATTGAACCAGTAGGAGTCAAGGAGCACGTGAAGGTTGTTAGTGGCGGAGTGTAGTGCGGCGCAACACCAGGGATTCCGGCGCCAACGTGGAACCTGCACAACACAATCAAAGTACTTTGCCCCAACGTAACATGCTGAGGTTGTCAATCTCACCGGCTTGCCGTAAACAAAGGATTAGATGTATAGTGTGGATGATGATGATTGTTTGCGAAGAACAAGAAAGAACAAAGTTTGCAGTAGATTGTATTTCAGATGTAAAGAATGGACCGGGGTCCACAGCTCACTAGTGGTGTCTCTCCCATAAGATAAATAGCATGTTGGGTGAACAAATTGCAGCTTGGGCAATTGACAAATAAAGAAGGCATAACAATGCACATACATATATCATGATGAGTACTATGAGATTTAATCAGTGGCATTACGACAAAGTACATAGACTTCTATCCAGCATGCATCTATGCCTAAAAAGTCCACCTTCAAAGTTATCATCCGAACCCCTTCCAGTATTAAGTTGCAAACAACGGACAATTGCATTAAGTATGGTGCGTAATGTAATCAACACAAATATCCTTAGACAAAGCATTGATGTTTTATCCCTAGTGGCAACAAGCACATCCACAACCTTAGAACTTTCGTCACCGTCCTGCATTCAATGGAGGCAAGAACCCACTATCGAGCATAAATACTCCCTCTTGGAGTTACAAGTATCAACTTGGCCAGAGCCTCTACTAGCAACGGAGAGCATGCAAGAACATAAACAACATATATGATAGATTGATAATCAACTTGACATAGTATTCAATATTCATCGGATCCCAACAAACACAACATGTAGCATTACAAATAGATGATCTTGATCATGATAGGCAGCTCACAAGATCTAACATGATAGCACAATGAGGAGAAGACGACCATCTAGCTACCGCTATGGACCCATAGTCCAGGGCTGGACTACTCACACATCGATCCGGAGGCGATCATGGCGATGAAGAGTCCTCCGGGAGATGATTCCCTCTCCGGCAGGGTGCCGGAGGCGATCTCCCGAATCCCCCGAGATGGGATTGGCGGCGGCGGCGTCTCTGGAAGGTTTTCCGTATCGTGGCTCTCGGTACTGGGGTTTTCGCGACGAATGCTTTAAGTAGGCGGAAGGGTAGGTTTAGGGGCGACACGAGGGCCCCACACACCAGGGCCGCGCGGCCAAGGCCTGGGCCGCGCCGCCCTGTTGTGTCGGCGCCTCGTCGCCCCACTTCGTTTCCCTTTCGGTCTTCCGGAAGCTTCGTGGAAAAAATAAGACCCTGGGCGTTGATTTCTTCCAATTCCGAGAATATTTCCTTTGTAGGATTTCTGAAACCAAAAACAGCAGAAAACAATAACTGGCTCTTCGGCATCTCGTCAATAGGTTAGTGCCGGAAAATGCATAATAATGACATATAATGTGTATAAAACATGTGAGTATCATCATAAAAGTAGCATGGAACATAAGAAATTATAGATACGTTTGAGACGTATCAGTGGCCTATAAATACCCGCCGCGACGGTAAGTCCTCCATTCGTTTCACCGCACCAGCCACTTGGTCTTCTTCCTTCAGCAGCGCTGCCGACCGGATCTCATCTTCGACGAGCTCGCTCAAGGGAAGCTTCGACCACCGCTGCTCCAAGGTCACCCTCGAGCCAAGATCATCACGGTTGATCGGGAAATCCGATCCGCCGCCGATTTCTAGTTAAGCGTAGGCCAACGCGCTCCGTCCGACAACCTCACCATCGCCAGTACGACGAAGTCCCGCCGCGCCATTAACGGTATATTCGCCGGACTTGTAGAAGAAGAATTAGTTTAGGTTTAGGCTAGCTCCGACTTACTTAGCTTACCACATGGGTGCAGCCGGAAGCATGTCACCTAGATCACCAAAATGTACTGGTAGTTCTCCGAATAGTCCCGAACCCAGTTCAGTAGAACCAAGCTGTCCGGAACCTATAGCATTCCTACCACCATATATTTCCGACACCAAGTTAGCTCAACCATTCTCCGCATCTTCCAGCAACGCATTAAGCCGGATCCCAACTCTCCAAGAGATCCAAGAGGAACTCGAAGGCCAAGCCAGGATGGCAGCTAAGGTGCAGGAGGCGGAGATGAAGAAGGCTTCCAAGACCCGGATCCGAGAGGGCGAGAAAGGGTGTTGGTGGCCTTGCGAGATCAAGGATTTGGAGCTCAGAGACCTCCAAAGCGAGGGCATGATATCTCCGAACTGGAGTTTCATGGCAGATTCCACCTCGCCCAATCCAGCTAAAGACGAATGCGTCTTGACTAAAGCTTGGGTCGAGCGCGGCCTCTCGCTCCCCTGCTCGGAGTTCTTTCTGTCCATCCTTTCCACCTACGGTCTCCAACCTCATAACATCTGTCCCAACTTATATCTCCTCCTCTCGAATTTCGTGACGCTCTGCGAGGGGCATCTCGGAATTCGCCCCGACATCCGCCTATGGCAGTTTTCTTCCGAGTAAAGAAGGAAACAAAGGAGAAGGTCATGGTGAACTGCGGCAGCATGACTTTCATGCTCCGCCCTGGCCGTATGTATCCGCCTCACTCTTCGCGTGAATCTGTCCGGTACTGGAACGCCGAATGGTTCTACGTGAAGAACGCCAAATTCCGGACGTCCACGACGGGCTGCCCAAGTTCGTCAACGAGCCTCCGGAAGAACTCGACAGCTGGAGCTTCGTCCCCACCCTCGCTCACTTCCCAATCTTGGAGAAAGCTGCGCGAAGGATTTCTTGGTTAGTCCACGATGGGCTAACCAGAACTGATCTCACACTTAGCTTGTTTTCTCGCCGGATCCAACCGCTGAGGTACAACTCACGCTTGATCTGCGAGTATACCGGGGTGGATGATCCTCTCCGAGTAACCCGCCACGACCTGCCAGCGGATTCTCTCAAGAGGAGAATCAAAACTCTTGTGAAGATTGGCCGGGGCTAGCTGGTCCCGAAACTAGTGAAAGACATCAACATCAACAACCAGTGTCCACCGGTACGCATCTGTACTTTACTATTTTCAACTTCCCATTTTGTAAAGTGTTCTAACTTTTCCTTGCTTTTCCTCTTCAGCTCAATACTTTGGCGGAGGAGAATTTCCGCAACATACTCCGAGTCCCCGTCAGCGGCGAAGCGGCGGAGGAGGATCCGGAGGACGACGAGGAGGAAGAAGAGCATGCACCCAAGAAAGCTGCTCCTCGACCTACCAAGCGTCCCCGCTCCAAGGCTTCCGGTTCCGAAGCCGGAGCTAGCGGCGAGGCCTCCGCCAAGAAGGCCAAAGTTGTGAAGCCACCTCCGCTAGATTCCAGGAAGGCGGAGCACGATCGCATTAAACTGCTGACGACAGCAGGAAAAAGGTCGCATCCAATCCTTCCTGGCGCCACGTAAGTTTCCGAGTACGATGCTTCTTTGTTGACTTGGTAGGCCCTTGTTACTTATTCATTTCCTTCACTTGTTTGTAGGAACCCGACTACCACCACCACACGGACCAACGTCCAAAAATCTATCACCAAATATATGCAAAAGTCTCCGGCCGTTGGTCCTCCTACGCCAGCACCGCCAAGCACTTCACACGCTACTCCCCAGCCGTCTCCGCCTCAAGTTGATCCTTCTCCCCATCCTCCTACCGAAACTCCAGTGGAAATAATTCCAGTGAGCAGCGAAAAGGTGGGCGGAGAAAGCTCCGGAGCAAAGCGACCCGCTCCTGAAGAAGCTCAAGCACAAGGCCAGGAAGAGGCAGAAGTTAACTCTTCGGGAAAAGCTAAAGCTGCGGCCAGTGATGTCGTCGTTTTTCCGAAGAACTTTGGTGATCCGGCTGACCTTACCTCCACCCCAAGGCTTATGCAACCAAGTTTTTCAACAAGCTTACTGAGGCGGAAAAGTGGGATCTAGAACAAGATCTGCTTAACGCCATGATGAGCAATGCCTGGGGAAAGCCTGATGCTGAATCATCGGAGATTCAAGACTTCAAAAGGGGGTCGGCCATTTCTGCGACCAGCTCCTCTGCAAGCACAAGGTACTTCCCAGTAGCCCCCAAGTATATAGGCAGAAACTAGTCAATAGTTAGCACCTAAATACTTAGAAAAAACCTAGACTGAAGAAGATTTTAAAGTGTCGTAGTAGCCCCCAAGCGTTATGGTGGAAAAGTTTCCGGCAATAATGCTTCGAAAGGATCTACTTTTTAGAATAACCGGAATTTACTCCTGCTCTGTTTCTATTTACAGGAACAGCATGCATTGCACTATGAACTGCATAAGAACATTGCCCTGCAGCGCCGCGTCACCCTGGGCCAGGCGGAAAAAATTAGGCTTTTAAGCAGGAGAACGCAGAATTGAAGAAACAGCTGGCGGAAGCCCAAGGTGGTTTCCGACCTCCTAGCTATTAGTCCATGTTCCGACTATCAAATTGGTTTTGACTTATCTTTGGATAGGTGCATCGTCTTCCCTCGCCACAGCTTCGACCGAGCTTGATAACCTGCGCTCCTCTTACAAAGATCTGGAGACGAAGCTCGTGGAGGCGGAACAAAAGAGAGAGCGAGCGGAAAAGCCACTGGCGGATAAAAACTTCGAACTCATCTAGAAAGTGGGTGAGTTTGAAATGAAAAGAAAGGTTGACAACGACACTCTCCCGAAACAGCAGAAGGAGATCAACGGGCTCTGGAAATACATGGAGACGGCGGAGAAGCATTGGGACTTGCTCAACGCTTACATCATGGGTATGAATCCGAAACTCAGCAAATAAAATTTATGCGTTAATCTCGATCGTATGCTTATCTCTGATTATCTCACACAGAGCCTCTTGGATATAATGAAGAGCATCAGAACCAGTTTCCCCGCGATGATCTTCTCCAACTCACCGACGATTACTGCAAAGACCTTGTCTCAGCCTGCCGGAAAATTTGCCATAATTTGGCGATCAAAAAGAGCCTCACTTGCGATGTTCGCAAACTTATTCAAAGAATGGATATTCTTCTGTAGTTGGTCGTGGATCTGCAAGCTTCATCAGCCCGAGGCGCTGCTGCTATGTCCTTGGCCATGTGCCTAGCTCACAACCCAGAGCTTGATCTTGACAGGGTCACTTCCGGTGTTCCTCCGACTTCGAATGTCAACGCGCTACTGAATGCAGTTAGCGGCTACGACACTCGCATTTTCCGGAGGATCCGCCATGATGAATTTTATGACAAGGTGGTGCTTTCCGCCGCCGAGCCTCTTGAAGCGGAGCTTCAGAAAGAACATGAGGCGGAAGCTCGACCTGCTGAATCCGGAAGCCAATATACCTGGACTAGCTCCAAGGAGGCCAAGACGGACAAATCCAAGGGCAGCGCAGCGTCTCCAAGTGAAGAGGATGAGGAGAGCGATTATGATGTCTCATCTCCGGCCCAAGACGAAGAAAAGAGCGAGCCAAAGGCTGACAACAAGGGTTGTTCTTCTCCGGCTAAGGGGGAGTAGAAAACTTATTCCTGCAGGAAGAAAACAATGCATTATTTTGGCCCCATCGAGGGTTTGTAATATATAACATAAATTCTTAAGTAGCTAGGGATGAAACAATCTGCATGGACGGAAATAAGTTATCATGCTATCCGTTATATAATTATTTGCATATTTCGTTCGTTCGAAAAGCAAGTGCTAGTTTCTAAGTTTTCCGGCTAACTCACTTGACCTTCCACGAGCCGGAAGACCTTTAGCCGGAAATGCTCGCCTGCGGCGACGAAGCCCAATGGCAGTCCGTCAATAACCGCGGAAAAAAGCCCCCAGTTAAGGTGCCGGAAGTCGCTACCAGGAATCCATGAGTTCGCAACAAAAAACTCATCCACCAGAAAACTTAAGGTTATGTCCTAAAGGAAGATTTTTGAAAATCACAACTTTCATACACGCCAAGGAGGAAACTTCCAGCTCTGCGGTTTTAGTCGGAAGACATACACAATCCAAAAATGAAAAACTAAAGGAGGTAAAAGACTCTAAGAGTGAACCATATGCTTTATTTCATTGATCATGTATCATAGATATTACAAAGTATGTAATGCGTAATTTTGCTAAGTTTGGAAAGGACGTAGCTGTGCGATATTCCAAGGACGATCTGTTTCATCGTATATGTCATCCGGATCCTCTCGCTTTCGTTTCTGGTGCCAATTAGCAGGTATATCCTTTAACTCCTGGAAATCAACGAGGTAGTAAGATCTGTTGTGAAGCACTTTGCTGATGAAGAAAGGTCCTTCCCATGGAGATTGCAACTTATGATCTTTAACCTGGCGAAGGCGGAGGACCAGGTCTCCTGTTATGAACGAGCAATTCCGAACTCGATGACTATGGTAGCGTCTGAGTTTTTGCTGGTAAATGGCGGAACGATGGTCAGCTAAATTCCGAGCTTCTTCGATCAGGTCCGTAGATAGCTGTCGAGCCTCGTTAGCAGTTTCCTCAGTGTAGGCGGAGATTCGCGGCGAATCATGGATGATGTCAGAGGGGAGCACTGCTTCGGATCCATATACTAGGAAGAAATGAGTAAACCCAGTTGATCTGTTAGGGGTAGTTCGCGAACTCCACAGAACAGAATCTAACTCCTCAGCCCTAGCTCCTACTGCACGTCGCAGCAGTTCTTCAAGGCGAGGTTTAATTCAGGCTAGTATGAGGCAGTTGGCTCGTTCGACCTGACCGTTAGATTGTGGATGAGCCACTGATGCAAGGTCAAGTCGGATCCCTACGTCATTGCAATAATCCTTCAATTCTCCTTGCAAAAAGTTCGTGCCATTATCTGTGATTATGCTGTGTGGGATGCCGAATCTCGTCACGAGGCTGCAAACAAATTTTAATGCCGTAGCACCATCGGCTTTTCTCACTGGCTTTGCCTCGATCCACTTACTGAACTTGTCAATAGCGACCAAGAGGTACTCAAAACCGCCAGGAGATGACTTTTTCAATTTTCCAACCATGTCTAGCCCCCAGACCGCGAACAGCCAAGTGATGGGGATGGTCTTCAGCTCCTGAGCCGGAGCATTTGGTTGAGTAGCGTAGTACTGACAATCTTGGCAAGTTTTTACCTGTTTATCAGCATCTTCTTTAGCTGTTAACCAGTAAAATCCTAGCCGGAAAGCTTTTGCAACGAGTGATCTGGGAGCGGCGTGATGCCCGCAGTCTCCTGCGTGGATCTCTCTGAGGATTTCAATGCCATCTTGATTTGAGACACATTTGAGAAATACCCCATTTGCACTTCTTTTGTAGAGTTGTCCATCAACTATTGTGTAGGATCTTGCTCGCCTGATGATCTGTCGTGCGAGGACCTCGTCCTCCGGCAACTTTCGATCGACGAGGTAATCCAGGAACGGTTGTGTCCAGGCCGGAATGATAGCCATCACTTCTTTAGCAGAAGACACTGCCACATCTGGGTTTTCCGGGTTAGCGCCCTTGACTGAGGGTATGCGTAAGTGCTCCAGGAAAACTCCGGGTGGAATTGGTTTCCGACCAGATCCGAGCTTGGACAGCATGTCTGCCGATGCGTTATCATCTCTCCTGACGTACTTGACTTCGTATCCGAGGAAGCATTTGGCGATCTCGCAACTTTGTCTCTGTAAGCCGCCATGATGGAGTTTCTGGCGTTCCAGGTTCCAGCTACTTGTTGTGCCACCAGGTCGGAATTGCCACAACACATGATGTGCTTGATCCCAATTTCCTTAGCGATGCGCAATCCGTGTAGTAAAGCCTCGTATTCCGCCATGTTATTTGTAGCTTCAAAGTGGATCTGCAAAACGTATTGCAGTTCTTCTCCGGTTAGTGACTTCAGGGTAACTCCAGCCCCCGAGCCTTGATGTTGCTTGGATCCGTCAAAGTGCATGATCCATGGTCCAGGTTCCGGGTCAGGCTCACCCTCCGGCGTTTCAGTCCAATCGGCGATAAAATCTGCCAAGACTTGGGATTTGATCGCGGTTCTGGCTTGGTAACTGATATCGAAGGCAGATAATTCAATGCCCCATTTTGCTATACGCCATGTCGCATCGGAATTGTGGATGATGGTTGATAAGGGAGCCTTGCTCACCACTGTCATGGGATGCTCCTGGAAGTAGTGCCTCAGCTTCCGGGTGCCTAGGAAAACTCCGTAGACTAGCTTCTGAAAGTGAGGGTATCGTTGCTTGGATTCCGTTAGGACCTCGCTTATGTAGTAAACTGGCCTTTGGACTTCGTGCTCGTAGCCTTCTTCCTTTCGCTCCACCATGATAACTAATCTCATGACCTTTCTGGTGGCTGCTAAGTAGAGGAACATAGGTTTTGACTCAGCTGGTGCCGCCAAAATAGGTGGGGAAGTGAGTATTTCTTTCAGCCCCTGAAGTGCTGCGTCTGCTGCGTCATCCCAGACAAATCTGTCTGATTTCTTCAGCAACTTGTATAAAGGTAGTGCCTTCTCGCCAAGACGGCTAACAAATCTACTGATTGCAGCGACGCAACCAGTTAATCGTTGCACATCTTTGAGACAAGTTGGCCTTTTGATGCACAGAATTGCCTTGATCTTTTCCGGGTTAACTTCGATGCCTCTGTGAGATACAATGAAGCCAAGGAGTTTTCCGGTTGGCACGCCAAAGACGCACTTCAGCGGATTCAACATCATCTTGTACCGGCGGAGATTATCAAAGGTTTCCGTGAGGTCGCTGATTAAGTCGGATCCTTTCCGGGTCATAACCGCGATGTCGTCGACGTAGGCGTGCACATTCCGGCCAATTTGGTCCTTCAGGCATCGCTGCATCGTACGTTGGTAGGTGGCACCTGCATTTTTCATACCAAAAGGCATGGTGACATAGCAGTAAGTGCCAAAGCGTGTGATGAACGAGGTCGCCTTTTGGTCAGACTTCTTCATCCAGATCTGGTGATACCCGGAATATGCGTCAAGAAAACACAGAAGTTCCGCCCCTGCCGTCGAATCAATGACTTGATCAATGCGCGACAAGGGGAACGGATCATTCAGACAATGCTTATTCAATCCGGAGTAATCGATGCACATTCTTAGTATTTCAGAATTCTTTTTGGGTACAAGGACGGGATTTGCGACCCAATCAATGTGGATAACTTCTACTACAAAATCTGCCTCTAGTAACTTTGCTAATTCCATCCCAATGGTGCGGCGCTTCTTATCTCCAAAGCGTCGCATAGCTTGCTTCACCGGTTTTGCACCCGGATTTATGTTGAGGTAGTGCTCGGCGAGTTCCCTTGGTACTCCGGACATGTCAGAAGGTTGCCATGCGAAGATATCCATGTTAGCACGGAGGAACTCGGCGAGCGAGCTTTCCTATTTGGGGTCCATATCGGCTCCGACTGAAACCTGCTTGGAGCTGTCTCCTACCTTGAGGTCGACCTGCTTGGTTTCTATCGCGCCCTTGAACGAGTTCTTCTGTTCGGAGATCTTCTTCTTGGTGGTATGCATCTCTTTCGGATCCACCGCGGCTCTGTAGCCTCGCAGCTTCTCTCTAGTGATGACGGATTCTGCAAAGGCGGCTTCGCCCTCCTCGCAGTCCTGAGCTTTCTTGTAGTCTCCGGATACGGTTATCATGCCGTTAGGACCCGGAATCTTGAGCTTGTTGTAGATGTAGCATGCCCTTGCGTGGAACTTGTGGTAGGTGGGCCTGCCGAACATTACATGGTAGGAGCTTTTGAACGGCACAACCTCAAACGTGATCATCTCTTCGCGAAAATTATTAACATCGCCGAAGGCCACGGGAAGTTTGATGCTGCCGAGGGAGTTCGCCTTTTTACCCGGAACCACACCATGAAACTCAGTGGTGGTGTGTTTGAGTTGTTCCTTGGTAAGGTTCATCCTCTCCAGAGTCTCCAGGTACATGATGTTTAGGCTAGTTCCGCCATCCATAAGGCACTTGGAGAATTCATACCCATCTATGCGGGGACTCACAACCAGGGCATAACACTCTTTTGGGATGATGGCCGGGTGATCCGCCCTGTCAAATGTGAAGGGTTTTTTCGACCACTTGACATACTGAGGTACGGCCGGAACCGTTGCATTGAGGATCCGGAGAGCCGATTTTTTGGCCCGGACCGTCGGAGTTCCGAGGAAGGTGTGATATGCACCGACACTCTTTTTCACGAAGGGGTTGGACTTGTTAGCTGCGGAAGCCTCTTTGGGATCTGGCAAAGCGTCGTCCTCGTCCATCGCCTCGGAACTGTCTTCCTCTTTGTCCTTGTTCTTGCCCTTGCCTCGTTTGCCGCGTGGGCGGTACTTCCGGGCTCGCTTGTAGCCTGCTTCTGGGTCAGTCTTTAGATCATGTGGTTGCGGTTTGTGTGAGAGGATTTGCCAGTAGCCGGATCTATGTGGGCTAAGCATGGCATGTCTCTGTATTCCTCGTAGGTTTGGGGGGCGCGGGTTCTGGCAACGGTGACCTTGTCAGCGCGTTGCTGGCCCCTGCCGACTCCGCCTCCACGACCGCGGCCTCTTCCACCTCCTTGACCTCCGCATTGGAACGCCATGGCAACCATGTCGGATCCGCCGCTCCTCTGGTCATCCGAGGGATTTTTCCGCTTGTTGCTGCTGCTGCCGCCGTTGTCACGGTTCTTCTTTTGCTGATGCAGGGGTAAGGCTGTGGCTACGAGGTCTCCGCCTGCGTCGTCATCGGCGGCGGTGTGATTGCTGGCGATGTTGATCATGTCATCCAAAATCAGCTTATTCTCATTGACCAAGTGATATGTCCAAAACGTATCTACTTTCCCGAACACTTTTGCTATTGTTTTGCCTCTAATTTGTGTATTTTGGATACAACTAACACGGACTAACGCTGTTTTCAGCAGAATTGCTCTGGTGTCTCGTTTTTGTGCAGAAATCCAACTTTCAGGAAAATCCTCAGAATTTATGCGAAAGGTCCTATTTTCCCAGAATATTGACGGAGCCAGAAGGGCGAGCCAGGTGGGGCCCCGAGGGCCCCACACACTAGGCCGGCGCGGCCCAGGAGGGGGGCGCGCCGCCCTGTTGTGTGGGCGCCTCGGCTGGCCCCCGACGCCCTCATTCGGACTACTTATTGCCTTCGACCTAAAAACGCACGGGGTTAGTCGAAATCGCCGTAAACCATCCGAAGACGCCGCCACCGTCGCGAAACTCCGTCTCGGGACCAGAAACTCCGTTCTGGCACTCCACCGGGACGAGGAATTGGAGGAGATCGTCGCCATCATCACCACCAACGCCTCTCCATCGACCAGCCATGTTTCCCCCATCCATGTGTGAGTAATTCCCCCGTTGTAGGCTGAAGGGGATGGTAGGGATTGGATGAGATTGGTCATGTAATAGCATAAGATTGTTAGGGCATAGTGCCTAGTGTCCGTAATTGGTACGTTTATGATATTGTTGCAACTTGTTATGCTTAATGCTTGTCACTAGGGCCCGAGTGCCATGATTTCAGATCTGAACATGTTATCGATTCATGATGATATTCATTGCTTTATGATCTTACCTGCAAGTTGTATACACGTATTGCTGTCCGGAACCCGAGGCCCCAAAGTGACAGAAATTGGGACAACCGATGGGGATGGCGGTGATATGAGGATCACATGTGTTCACGGAGTGTTAATGCTTTGCTCCGGTGCTCTATTAAAAGGAGCGCCTTAATTTCCAGTAGATTCCCTAGAGGCCCGGCTGCCACCGGCTGGTAGGACAAAAGATGTTGTGCAAGTTTCTCATTGCGAGCTTGTACGACTATATATGGAACACATGCCTATTGATTGATTAGTACTTGGATACCGTTTTATTATTATCTGCAAATGCCCTGCTTTGATTGTTACATGAGTTTCTCTCATCCATGCAACACATGCTTCACATGTGTACTTGTTTCACCACGACATGCTTCACATGCTGGTACTTCTGCTAGATCTGAAAATTCTTATAATATTGATGATGCTTCTGCTGTGCTTGATGATAGTGGTTCATTGGGATCTTTTCTAGATGCTACAATTGCTAGGTCTAGACAAATTGAAACTCGCTGAAACTCCTAATGAAAATGCTGCTACACTCCGTTAATTCACTCCGAGTCTATTGAATACTCTAGTGATGATCTTGATGAAGATTATGTAGAACTTGATGATGATTTTATTGATAAATGCAATGCTACTACTGATGCAAGAAAAATTAAAAAGTTGCTTGCACAACATACTGTTAGATATAAACTGTCTTCTCATGAACCTCAAAGGTGCCCAAGCATTTATGTTTTGCTGTACAATTATGGGCAAGCGAGATACCACTTTATCATATCATTCTATGAACATTGCAATCCTGCTGATAGACATGACTCATGATGCTCATTATTAATTTGTTGGTACCCTTTTCCATGATTGACATAGCTATTAGATGATTTTATTTGCATGTATCTTATTATGAACTCGCTTAAGTACTTGCCATATCATGAGAATATTTTACATCATATGAACAAATGTGTTCGTGAAAGTTCTTTTATCGCACTCAGTTGTCAATCTGAATTGCTTGAGGACAAGCAATAAGCTAAGCTTGGGGGAGTTGATACGTCCAAAACGTATCTACTTTCCCGAACACTTTTGCTATTGTTTTGCCTCTAATTTGTGTATTTTGGATACAACTAACACGGACTAACGCTGTTTTCAGCAGAATTGCTTTGGTGTCTCGTTTTTGTGCAGAAATCCAACTTTCAGGAAAATCCTCGGAATTTATGCGAAAGGTCCTATTTTCCCGAATATTAACGGAGCCGGAAGGGCGAGCCGGTGGGGGCCCGAGGGCCCCACACACTAGGCCGGCGCGGCCCGAGGAGGGGGCGCCGCCCCGTTGTGTGGGCGCCCGGCTGGCCCCCGACGCCCTCCTTCGGACTACTTATTGCCTTCGACCTAAAAACGCACGAGGGTTAGTCGAAATCGCCAGAAACCAATCAGTACGCCGCCACCGTCGCGAAACTCCGTCTCGGGACCAGAAACTCCGTTCTGGCACTCCGCCGGGACGGGGAATTGGAAGAGATCGTCGCCATCATCACCACCAACGCCTCTCCATCGACCAGCCATGTTTCCCCCATCCATGTGTGAGTAATTCCCCCGTCGTAGGCCGAAGGGGATGGTAGGGATTGGATGAGATTGGTCATGTAATAGCATAATATTGTTAGGGCATAGTGCCTAGTGTCCGTAATTGGTACTTTTATGATATTGTTGCAACTTGTTATGCTTAATGCTTGTCACTAGGGCCCGAGTGTCATGATTTCAGATCTGAACATGTTATCGATTCATGATGATATTCATTGCTTTATGATCTTACCTGCAAGTTGTATACACGTATTGTTGTCCGGAACCCGAGGCCCCAAAGTGACATAAATTGGGACAACCGAAGGGGATGGCGGTGATATGAGGATCACATGTGTTCACGGAGTGTTAATGCTTTGCTCCGGTGCTCTATTAAAAGGAGCGCCTTAATTTCCAGTAGATTCCCTAGAGGCCCGGCTGCCACCGGCTGGTAGGACAAAAGATGTTGTGCAAGTTTCTCATTGCGAGCTTGTACGACTATATATGGAACACATGCCTATTGATTGATTAGTACTTGGATACCGTTTTATTATTATCTGCAAATGCCCTGCTTTGATTGTTACATGAGTTTCTCTCATCCATGCAACACATGCTTCACATGTGTACTTGTTTCACCACGACATGCTTCACATGCCGGTACTTCG
>NC_061514.1:113811504-113861715 GCF_022539505.1 Lolium rigidum | reverse complement strand
AAATGGCCGATAAATCTACCGCTATTCCTGTTGGTATATGTGAGGATGTTCCTGTTCAAGTTACTAATAACTGCTTGATATTAACTGATTTTGTTGTGTTGGAAATGCCTGAAGATGATAATATGTCTATTATTCTTGGGAGACCTTTTCTTAACACCGCAGGGGCTGTTATTGATTGCAATAAAAGAAAAGTTACTTTTAATGTCAATGACAAGGAGCATACCATTTATTTTCCCAAGAGGATTGAGAAAGCATGTGGAGTTAATACAATTTCTAATGTGAGAACTATCAAAGTGGGAACTATTGATTGTCCAATATATGAGCCTAAAGAAGAATACCAAACTCTTGTGATTGGATCCATATCAATACAATACAAGGTAACATGATTGATTTGAGGTTTATTTCTTCATATGTTATGTAAAATTTATTTGGTGGCAAGACTTGATCAACCTTGTGTTATCACCAGAGTTTAACCGAGTCAGAGGTGGGCCGCGATCAAGATGGACTTGAAGAATATATATACAAGAAATACGTGAATCGGCCTTACATGCAAAGTTTGGGCTAGTTTGCCCGTGTATCTTTAATTATAGTAGATTGTATCTAGATTAAAAGTTAGAGTTTGTCTCGTACACGGTGGGGATTATTCCCACGATAGAAAGTCCGCTGGACTATAAATATGTATCTAGGGTTTATGGAATAAAACAACAACCAACGTTCAACACAAACAAATCTCGGCGCATCGCCAACTCCTTCGTCTCGAGGGTTTCTCCGGTAAGCACCATGCTGCCTAGATCGCATCTTGCGATCTAGGCAGCACAAGCCTATCCTGTTGTTCATGCGTTGCTCGTGCTGAAGCCTTTTTGATGGCGAGCAACGTAGTTATCTTAGATGTGTTAGGGTTAGCATTGTTCTTCGAATCACATGCTGTCGTTATGCAACCCTTGCACGTCTAGCCGCCCTTACACCTATCTTAGGTGTAGGGGCGGCACCCGCTTGATCATAGTTTAGTAGATCTGATCCGTTACGGTTGCTCCTTGTTCATCAAGGATTAGTTTAACATCCGCAATAGTTAGGCCTTACAAAGGGTTGGAGGATCCAGCGGCGTGTAGGGTGACGTTTGCTAGCCCTAGAAAGGATGTTCCGGGGATCAACCTCGTGTTGGTTTTTAGGCCCTGTCTAGGATCGGCTTACGGTCACCGTGCGCGAGCGCGAGGCCCAATCGTGAGTAGGATGATCCGATTATGCGGTGAAAACCCTAAATCGTCGTAGATCTCATTAGCTTTATCTTGATCAAGCAGGACCACCATATATTCGGACACCTTGTTCGAATCATGGGTGGATCGGCTCTTTGAGCCGATTCACGAGATAACCCGAGAGCCGATCGAGGCTCGTATTTAATGTTTACGTGTATGCCATGCAGGAAACTAAGTGAGGCATCATCCACACCTTCCCGACCAGGTATAGGTCAGGTGGCACGCCCTTGCAATAGCATCGGACGTGTGACCGGGAGGCTTTGCGGGCCGTCGCTCCGAGGGACCAGGGCCAGCCGCAGCCCTAGTTGTTCCCGGCTCTCTTGTGTTGCCCGTCTCTGCCCGCCGGGGGTTTCTGACGTCAACACATTCTGGCACGCCCGGTGGGACAACCTTCGACATCCACCACATCGCCATCTACATCCGAGATGGCGGAAAGCACTCTGGTCAAGTACGAGGATCTGCCTGATGAACTCAAGAAGAGACATGACGAGACCAAGGCAACCCTCGAAGCCGAACTCATCGGCTCTTTCCACGGAACCCGCTCCCATGACGTCACCATCAACATGGTAGAACTTGGGTACCGCCCTGGTAGGGGTGGCAATGAGGGCAGCTACTCTCATAACGAGAATGAAGAGGGAGCCGATCCACGCAACCGGCTCCGACACTGCCACAAGGTCCTGGTGATGATCAAGATGGAGGCCGATTCTAGCGATCGGACCGTATTATCCGCGCCACCGGCTCTCCCAGTATTTGGCGTCGACCTCACAGGTGACGGGAAGCTGGGGTATGGGTTCACCTCGGCTGACGAGCTAGAGGAAGTCGATATCGGCCCTGGGGACAAGCCTCGGCCAACGTTTATCAGCAGGAAGTTAGGCCCACAGCTCAGGAGTCAGATGATTTCTCTATTGAAAGAATACCCAGACTGCTTTGCATGGGACTATACAGAGATGCCTGGGTTAGACAGGAGCATCATTGAACATCGGCTCCCCCTTAAGAAATGATTTCAGCCGTTCCAACAACGAGCTCGTCAGATGAAGGACGAAATCCTGGAAGAGGTCAAGAAAGAGATCGAGAAGATGTTGGCCGCCGGGTTCATCAGGCCATGCAGGTATGCTGAATGGATCTCCAGTATCGTTCCTATAGAAAAGAAGGACGGCCGGTGGCGTGTGGCTATCGATTTCCGAGTTCTTAACAGAGCCACTCCAAAAGATGAGTATCCAATGCCTGTGGCGGAGACATTGATCAATGCAGCTGCTGGCCACAAGGTTTTAAGCTTCATGGATGGCAACGCCGGCTATAACCAGATCTTCATGGCTCCGAGAAGATATACACAAGACCGCATTCGGAGTACCAGGGGCGAGTGGGCTTGTTTGAATATGTGGTCATGACCTTCGGGTTGAAGAATGCTGGTGCAACATATCAAAGAGCCATGAATTATATATTTCACGATCTGATCGGCAAGCTAGTGGAAATCTACATCGATGACGTGGTAGTCAAGTCCGTCTCCATGGAGGGACACTTGGGAGATCTGCGACGCGTCCTAGACCGAACTCGGAAGTTCGGACTGAGAATGAACCCAAAGAAGTGTGCCTTTGGTGTGACGGCCGGTCAGTTCCTAGGATTTCTGGTTCATGAGCGAGGAATTGAGATCGGCCTGAAAAGTCAGGAGGCAGTGCGTACCATGCAGCCGCCCACCACGAAGAAGGAACTCCAACGTCTTATCGGCAAGATCAACTTCGTCCGCCGATTCATCTCTAACCTGTCAGGACGGATAGAGCCGTTCATGGCGTTGGTGAAGACTAAGTCTGATGACGAATTTCACTGGGGGGCAGAACAGCAGCAGGCGTTTGATGAAATTAAACGGTATCTGACGACGCCGCCTGTGCTAGTTCCGCCCCAGCAAGACATGCCGTTCTACATCTACTTGTCAGTGGCTGACACGTCCATCGCCTCGGTGGTGGTACAACTCTACGAGGGCGTTGAAAAGGTCATTTTTTACCTCAGCAGAAGGATGTTGGACGCGGAAACGAGGTATCCTGAGGTCGAGAAACTGTGCCTCTGCCTGTTCTTTACCTGCACCAAGCTACATCACATCCTTTTGACGGCAGAAATCTTCGTTATATGCAAGTCAGACGTTGTCAAGCACATGCTGTCGGCCCCTGTGTTGAAGGGCCGACTGGGTAAGTGGATGTTTGCGTTGTCGGAGTTTGATCTCCGGTACCAGCCTGCGAAAGCAGTCAAAGGGCAGGCGTTGGCCGATCTCATAGCTGAGCGAATCAGTACCAATATAGCAGCACTATCCATACGTGCATGGGCTATGTTCTTCGATGGATCGGTTTGCGACGATGGTTGTGGCATCGGCATTCTGCTCGTGTCGCCTCGGGGGGCGGAGTACTCCTTCTCCATCAGATTATCTACCCCTTGCACTAACAACGTGGCAGAATATGAGGCAGTACGTAAAGGGATGGAGTTGCTATTAGAAGCCGGAGCGAAGCGGTAGAGCTTTTTGGAGACTCCAAGTTGGTGATCAACCAGCTCACGGATGAATACAAGTGCGAGAGTGAATCGCTTTTCCCATATTGGATGGAATGCCGTGAGTTGATGACACAGTTCGGTACATCAACTTTAATTGGGTCCCAAGAGCCCAAAACACCGAGGCCAACAATCTCGCACAAATGGCGTCCGGCTACATAGATATACCTGAAGGGTCGGAAGTCCAGGTGCAATTCCTGGAACAGGATGATTGGAGAGCCGAGATCTTAAACTACTTAAAAGATTCGGCTCGGGGGGCACCTAAACGAATAAGATACAAAGCCATGAAATACGTCCTCATAGGAGACGATATGTTCTACAGGACGTTGGAAGGGTTACTACTCAAGTGCCTGGGACCAACTGAGTCTAATCGGCTCTTACATGAAGTGCACGAAGGCGCCTGTGGAACTCATCAGTCGGCTCACAAGATGAAGTGGCTAGTCAGGCGCTCAGGGTTTTATTGGCCCACCATGCTTGAAGACTGCTTCAATTACTACAAGGGGTGCCAAGCATGCCAGATGTTTGGGAAGATTCAGATGGTACCGAGCATCGGCGATGAACCCTATCATCAAGCCTTGGCCGTTCCGAGGGTGGGGCATGGATATGATCGGCAAAATCCATCCCGCGTCAAGTAAAAAACATGAATGGATTTTGGCCATCACAGACTATTTCACTAAGTGGGTGGAAGCCGTCCCTATGAAGAAGGTGAAATCAGAAGATGTGATTCAGTTTGTGAAAGAACACGTGATTCATAGGTTTGGGATTCCCCAAACCATCACGACCGATGGAGGTTCGGTCTTTGTTTCTAAAGAATTCAGGAAATTCTGCGATGACATGGGGATTAAACTGATCCGATCATCTCCGTACTATGCTCGGGCTAATGGACAAGCTGAAGCGTCCAATCGAGCTTAATCAAGCTGATCAAGAGAAAGATTGACGAGAACCCTAGGGATTGGCATGAGAAGTTATCGAAGCATTATGGGCCTACCGCATGTCGTGCCATGGAGCTATAAAGACTTCGCCGTACCAGCTTGTCTATGGACGGGAAGCCGTATTACCTTGGGAAATTACGGCTGGATCAAGACGTGTCACGTTTCGGAATGATCCGAAAGCGGAAGAATATGCAGCTTTGATGAGTGACACTATTGAGGACGCGACGTAACTTAGGCTTTGGTCATTAGAGAAGATTAAGGAGAACAAAGCCGGGGTAGCTCGTGCCTACAATAAGAAGGTTAGACCAAAGGAGTTTCAAGTTGGTGATCTAGTATGGGAAGTCTGTGTTGCCGTTAGGAACCAGAGACAAGGCATATGGCAAGTGGTCTCCTAATTGGCACGGTCCGTACAAAGTCGTCCAGGCCTTGAAGGGTAATGCATACATGTTGGAAGAATTGGATGGACAAAACTTCCCAGTAGCCGTCAATGGTCAACACCTCAAGAAGTATTTCCCAAGCATGTGGGATGATGGGCAGTAAGGTATGGAGGCCGATTGAAAATCGGCCGGTAAAAAAAAAAACATACGAAACCCACAGCCGATGCGCAGACGTCGACTTAAAAAGACATACAGAGATAACAGTATGAAAATATAGCCGATGTATAGGCATCGACTTCAGAATAACAAAGCCGATACGATGATATCGACTCTAGAGGTTTAGGCCTAGTAAGACCTGTTGGACCGTATGGGTGAGCGACGGTTTGGCCCCAGATTGCAATGTGAGCCGATGTCCTGCTATCGGCTCTCCGTACGAAGACCCCATTCGACAATCGGCAAAGTCAACAAGGAGGCGAAATTGATTGAGGAATATTTTCTTCATTAATAGAGGGATTTCTTACAAGCGAAGAGCCGATTGCTCAGGGGAGAAGAGGGCAAAAGCCAGCTACTGCTACTGATCCCTAATCTAGGGGCCATTATTGCCCTCGTCGTCGCTGCCTCCGGCGCAACTGCTGATAGACTCTTCATCAAAGCTTCTGTGGCCTTCTACAAGAGCCTCATCTTCCTTACCATCGTCATCGCTGTCGTCGTCCCACCAGGTGTAGAGGCGCTTTGCTGGTGGGTAACCTTCAAGGGAGTCATCGTCGTCCTCCTCCGCTTCTTCTTCGGAGGAGGTAAAATCGTCCCGGGAGAAGCGGTCGTCCTCGCTTTCTGCTTCCTCTTCCCCTTCTACGAGGAATTGAAGGTCGCCCTCTTCATCGGGCAGGGATTTTGTCATTTTCCGACCAGATGGAGGAATTATGTTCCTCTTTGTCCCACGACGTCGAGGCGAGGATATCGTGCGCCGCCAACGAGCCCCACTCCGGCGTCGGCTCGCGAGAGGAGGAAGAAGAGGAGGACATGGCTATAGGAGATTGGGGGTTTTTTGGTGCCGATGGCTAGAACAGGGCATCATGATGAGAAATGCTGCGACGGTTCTGCTCTACCACGACATGACCCGACGAAAGAAGAGCATAATGATTTTGGAAATGTCATTTCCAAAACCAGGGGGGCATGTGTTATCACCAGAATTTAACCGAGTCAGAGGTGGGCCGCGATCAAGATGGACTTGAAGAATATATATACAAGAAATACGTGAATCGGCCTTACATGCAAAGTTTGGGCTAGTTTGCCCGTGTATCTTTAATTATAGTAGATTGTATCTAGATTAAAAGTTAGAGTTTGTCTCGTACACGGTGGGGATTATTCCCACGATAGAAAGTCCGCTGGACTATAAATATGTATCTAGGGTTTATGGAATAAAACAACAACCAACGTTCAACACAAACAAATCTCGGCGCATCGCCAACTCCTTCGTCTCGAGGGTTTCTCCGGTAAGCACCATGCTGCCTAGATCGCATCTTGCGATCTAGGCAGCACAAGCCTATCCTCGTTGTTCATGCGTTGCTCGTGCTGAAGCCTTTTTGATGGCGAGCAACGTAGTTATCTTAGATGTGTTAGGGTTAGCATTGTTCTTCGAATCACATGCTGTCGTTATGCAACCCTTGCACGTCTAGCCGCCCTTACACCTATCTTAGGTGTAGGGGCGGCACCCCGCTTGATCATAGTTTAGTAGATCTGATCCGTTACGGTTGCTCCTTGTTCATCAAGGATTAGTTTAACATCCGCAATAGTTAGGCCTTACAAAGGGTTGGAGGATCCAGCGGCGTGTAGGGTGACGTTTGCTAGCCCTAGAAAGGATGTTCCGGGGATCAACCTCGTGTTGGTTTTTAGGCCCTGTCTAGGATCGGCTTACGGTCACCGTGCGCGAGCGCGAGGCCCAATCGTGAGTAGGATGATCCGATTATGCGGTGAAAACCCTAAATCGTCGTAGATCTCATTAGCTTTATCTTGATCAAGCAGGACCACCATATATTCGGACACCTCGTTCGAATCATGGGTGGATCGACTCTTTGAGCCGATTCACGGGATAACCTGAGAGCCGATCGAGGCTCGTATTTAATGTTTACGTGTATGCCATGCAGGAAACTAAGCGAGGCATCATCCACACCTTCCCGACCAGGTATAGGTCGGGTGGCACGCCCTTGCGATAGCATCGGACGTGTGACCAGGAGGCTTTGCGGGCCGTCGCTCTGAGGGACTGGGGCCAGCCGCAGTCCTAGTTGTTCCCGGCTCTACTGTGTTGCCCGTCTCTGCCCGCCAGGGGGTTTCTGACGTCAACACCTTGTTAACAAATTCATTTTATATGCATAGAGGAACTAAACAACATCTCTCTCTTCCTCCACTTGATCTACTTGCTGTAGCACTTTTGTTTTGCAAAGCTCTTTAGTTAATTAGAGATTTCAAAAAATTTCCTGCCCAGTAATAATAATTTTGACACCCAGAAATGTGCATTTTTCAAAGTTTTTAAAAATTCACAAAAATTATACCATTGGTCCTATTTTTCGACGAGGCACTGGGAACACTGGGGATGACCCGTGGGGCACCCTAGGGTGGCACCCCACGAGCTGGCGCGGCCGGCAAGGGGGCGCGCCACCCCGGCGTGTGGGCCCCTCCTTGCCCCACTTCATCATCTCTTCCTCCCACTCTCTTCTCTCTCCCGAAAAAACTTGCACCGAGGTTCCTCTCACTCGCGTTTTTGCTCAAGAGCTCCAGATTTCTCGATCTCTTTGCTCAGCCCGATTACATGCCGAAATTTGACACATTTGCTCTCCGGTATGTGACTCCTCCGATCATCCAAGTAGTATTTTGTTTGGTGGAGTATATCTTGAATATTTTGCTGATGTAGGTAACATGTTTAGTGAGCTTGCATGCTTGTTCTAAGTGGTAGAAACTAGTTTTGATGCATGATTAGTACTCTAGCAAGTTCCTATGGTAGTTTCCCTCAATTATATGTCACCAAATCAAATTTTATATTGTTTGTTGAAAAATTTCAGAAAATGGAAAGGAGTAGGCACCAACTCAACCAACAAGAATTGGAAGTGCAACAGGTCATGAGAGTTCACCGCGAAGGAGTATACCCCGCTTACTACCCGTGCGTGGATTTTATGAGAAGTGCAGGAATCTTGCAAGATGTTCAAAGTCTAATCTCTTGTGCAGGGTTGGATGATTTTGTTGTTGGTGAACCATGCCAATATGCAAAATTGACCATGTCTGTAGTGCAGAATTTTGAATTCAATTGGTCGCGATCTAACCCCATGGTTCGGTACAAAATTTATAATAAAACTATCAACTTGCCATTCGATGATTTTTGTGCAGCAATCAGAGTGCCGCAATGGGGATCATGCGAGAAGATAAGGGGATCGCCGCAAGAGCTCTTGAACCTCTTCAAGATGATTTGTCATGGAAGAAGCTATTCAGAGGATGGTGGTAAAATCAGTAGTATTCAACTCCCAGCTATTCGTTACTTTGCTTATTTCATCACCAAGTGCGTTCTTGCTAGAAAGAATGCAAGTAAGTTATCTATCTAGGATTTAGCCTTTCTAGCTGCTGCATTACAAGGTGATAGGACTTACAACTTTGGTGCTTTGATAGCCTATAGACTCGCTACTAACAGTGAGAAGGGAGGAATTTGTGGAGGTCTCATCGCCTCTCGCTTATTAGCTATGCATGGTGTAGAACCTCATCATCTTGATATTCAGCTCCCCATAGAGAAACTTGACATAGTCTCCATGATTAAGCATGAATTTGTTTCTGATTCGTCTAATTTGAGCAACCTGTCTTACAGAATAACATTTTACAAGAAATCTTGGAGAATAACTAAGAAAACTTACAAATTAGTAGGATTGCCTGCACCTGTTCTATTTAACCTTGATTCCAGGAAGGATTGGTCAATCACGGAAGGTGCACTTAATGCATACATAGAGGGAGGAGGCCATCGTGCAAGAGACAACACGGAGGAGGCCGAGGAACACCTCGATTCGTCATCCGATGCAGCGAGTTCTTCGCATCAACAAGTTGGGCATGAGGAGGCTCCACGCTTTTCTTCTGCGTCGGGACCTTATTATGACTACGCCATGTATGATCCACCGGCGTGGAACCCAGACCCTCGCTGGGGTTGATCTCCACTTAGGCCAAAAGCCTAAGCTTGGGGGGAGGTATACCGGCATCACTCATTCTTTGCATATTATGGTTGCTGTATACTTGTATATACATGTTTAGTTTCTTTGAGTGGTTTTCTAATGAGAGGAAGATGATATTTGAGGAAGTGCTGCCTGAAAACAGATTTTGGACTGTTACTAAAAAAATTCGTGTGCACAGCCAGAACGTTATTTTGAGCTGCCAATTTTTGTGCATGTTTCCTAGGTTGTTATCTAACTTTCATTAGTTGAACACTTTTCGAGCTGGGCAGCGTAAGAATTTCTTAAAATCGATTACTGTACTGCTGTCAAGTTTTGGCAGATTTCTGCCATCTTGCTTTTATGTGTTTCTTTTAATTTTTATTTTCTTGTTCTTGCTTTGTTTCTTTCCTAAAACACAAAAAGACCAAAAATATTTCTGTTGTTTCTCTTCACCACTTGTTTATTTTAGTTTCTTGCTTTTATCTTGCTTTATTTGCTATCGTTGGTTTGCCATAAGAAAATCCAAAAAGATTTTGCTTTGTTTGCTTGTTTCCTTTTGTTCTTGTTTCCAATTCGAAAACACCAAAAATATTTGCTGTTCTTCTTTGGTTTTGTAAAGTTTTTTATGAGTTCAATGGTCTTCGGTGGCTGGAGCGTGGTTTTCATTCCATATTATTCAAGTTACACAAGTGAAAAGGCAATAATGACGATATTCGACGATCTGATTGTGGTGAGAGGCTGGTATGAACTCTATTTGTTTTCATTTTTGTACATATACTCATCCATGTGAGCATGCTTAGTTGGTTCATGTGAGGTATATGTCATTTAAGAAAGTCTAGTAGTTCATGATCTCTCATGATTAGCTCCAATTTATTAATATGAGTAGCATGTCATAAATATTTGCTTGCATTGATTTATTCATAGGTTGGTATGACATTGTGGTATCCTCCTCTGAATAATTCTCTTGAATCAACTTGGCACATGCTCACGCATGCATATGACTGAACAAAATGTCAATTAAGCCTCGATGATTTACTTTACCTCAGAGTTCTTGTATCACTTTTATGCCTCCGTTAATTTATTTTTGTCGCAAGCATGATTATGACAGATTCTTGCTCTCTTGATTGTCGCTTCCAAGTCTATTGCTAGCCTTCACTTGTACTGAGCGGGAACGCTGCTCGTGCTTCCAAACACATGAAAACCAAGTTATTCCGGAGTGTCCACCATAAATACCTATGCATGGCATTTCAAACCATTCCAAGTAAATTCTCATGTGCTACCTTTAAACCTTCAAAATGCTTCTCAATTTGTGTTAATGTTTCATAGCTCATGAGGAAGTATGTGGTGTTTATCTTTCAATCTTGTCATTTACTCTTGACAGAATTTCATAATGGACTAGTGGCACATCCGCTTATCCAATAATTTTGCAAAAAGAGCTAGCAACGGGGTTCCCAACCCCAATTAATCAACTTTCATTAATAATTCTCTTCACATGTTTTGCCCTGATTTATCAGTAAGCAACTTAAATTGCAAATAGACACTTCTCCATGGTATGTGATTGATGGAAGGCACCCGAGGATTCGGTTAGCCATGGCTTGGGTAAGCAAAGGTTGGGGGAGTGTCATCCATAATGAAACTAAAGTACGTGTGTAAACAAAAGAGAAGAGGGATGATTTACCTTGCTTCGGTAGAGATAACGTCCTTCATGGGAGCCGCTCTTGAAAGTCTGGTTGACGAGGTAGTTAGAGTGCCCACTATCATTCGTTGACAACAACAAACACCTCTCAAAATAATTTTACTCCTGTTTTACAAATGAAAAGCTCTAGCACATGCTAATCCCTGCTTCCCTCTGCGAAGGGTCAATCTTTTACTTTTACATTGAGTCTCCATCCTTTCTTTGAGCACTTTCTTGAGAGCACAACTGTCATTCTTAGTATAATATGCTTGTCCCAAAATGTGATAAATTGTGGTATAACTTTGATGCTTTAATCTTTGATAACCTCTACTTCCAGTCTTCTCATGAACCTCAAAGGTGCCCAAGCATTTATGTTTTGCTGTACAATTATGGGCAAGCGAGATACCACTTTATCATATCATTCTATGAACATTGCAATCCTGCTGATAGACATGACTCATGATGCTCATTATTAATTTGTTGGTACCCTTTTCCATGATTGACATAGCTATTAGATGATTTTATTTGCATGTATCTTATTATGAACTGCTTAAGTACTTGCCATATCATGAGAATATTTTACATCATATGAACAAATGTGTTCGTGAAAGTTCTTTTATCGCACTCAGTTGTCAACTGAATTGCTTGAGGACAAGCAATAAGCTAAGCTTGGGGGGAGTTGATACGTCCAAAACGTATCTACTTTCCCGAACACTTTTGCTATTGTTTTGCCTCTAATTTGTGTATTTTGGATACAACTAACACGGACTAACGCTGTTTTCAGCAGAATTGCTCTGGTGTCTCGTTTTTGTGCAGAAATCCAACTTTCAGGAAAATCCTCGGAATTTATGCGAAAGGTCCTATTTTCCCAGAATATTAACGGAGCCAGAAGGGCGAGCCAGGTGGGGGCCCGAGGGCCCCACACACTAGGCTGGCGCGGCCCAGGAGGGGGGGCGCCGCCCTGTTGTGTGGGCGCCTCGGCTGGCCCCCGACGCCCTCCTTCGGACTACTTATTGCCTTCGACCTAAAAACGCACGAGGGTTAGTCGAAATCGCCAGAAACCAATCAGTACGCCGCCACCGTCGCGAAACTCCGTCTCGGGACCAGAAACTCCGTTCTGGCACTCCGCCGGGACGGGGAATTGGAAGAGATCGTCGCCATCATCACCACCAACGCCTCTCCATCGACCAGCCATGTTTCCCCCATCCATGTGTGAGTAATTCCCCCGCTGTAGGCTGAAGGGGATGGTAGGGATTGGATGAGATTGGTCATGTAATAGCATAATATTGTTAGGGCATAGTGCCTAGTGTCCGTAATTGGTACTTTTATGATATTGTTGCAACTTGTTATGCTTAATGCTTGTCACTAGGGCCCGAGTGTCATGATTTCAGATCTGAACATGTTATCGATTCATGATGATATTCATTGCTTTATGATCTTACCTGCAAGTTGTATACACGTATTGTTGTCCGGAACCCGAGGCCCCAAAGTGACATAAATTGGGACAACCGAAGGGGATGGCGGTGATATGAGGATCACATGTGTTCACGGAGTGTTAATGCTTTGCTCCGGTGCTCTATTAAAAGGAGCGCCTTAATTTCCAGTAGATTCCCTAGAGGCCCGGCTGCCACCGGCTGGTAGGACAAAAGATGTTGTGTAAGTTTCTCATTGCGAGCACGTACGACTATATATGGAACACATACCTATTGATTGATTAGTACTTGGATACCGTTTTATTATTATCTGCAAATGCCCTGCTTTGATTGTTACATGAGTTTCTCTCATCCATGCAACGCCCGTTCATCCATCCCGGTGCCTACAATATTTTAATCCTGCTATTTACTATAATCACTACTGCTGTCTTTGTTACTCTGCTGCTGTTATTTCACTACTGCTACTGCTATAAAACTGTTACTACTGATAAACTCTTGCGAGCAAGTCTGTTTCCAAGTGCAGCTGAATTGACAACTCCGCTGTTAAGGCTTTCAAGTATTCTTTGTCTCCCCTTGTGTCGAATCAATAAATTGGGTTTTACTTCCCTCGAAGACTGTTGCGATCCCCTATACTTGTGGGTCATCACCAAGCAGGTAAGCTTATGCCGTAGCAGGCTTCCCCTCTGCAATCCACCAATGAAGGCGTGCATAGCTGTGCGATTGTCGACGTTCTTGCACTCGTTCCTTGTTTGCAACCATCGGGTGAGGAAGTTCCTTGATGTTTCACCCTTCTTCTGGATACATGCCTGTAAGTCGCTTGCTGTGGCATGCCTTTTGTAGGTGCCCCTGAAGTGCTTCTCGAAGGCGTTCTTCAGGTCAAACCAGCAAAAGATGGAGTTCTTCTCGAGGTCGCTGAGCCAGATCCGGGCTGGGCCTACAAGGTACAGCTGGAGCATGCGGCAAGCTATGTTAGGGGTTCCTCCGGCAAAGGTTACTGCATTGTAGTAATCCTCGATCCAGGTATCCGGCCTTTCGCTACCATCATAATGCTTCAGGTTTCCGGGTAGCTTGAGGTTCATCCTTGGCTTTGGTTCCTCTCGGATCATCCTGCCAAAGCACTTTGGGCCAATGTAGTCAGTTCTGTATTCGTTGAGACATTCACGTGCGTCCCGCGAACCATTGCGGGGGGATTTCGAGCGTGAGCGGGATCTCCGGCCTCCGCCTCCGCCTCCACCTCCGCCTCCACCACTAGGTGGTGGGGAGGGAGATCTGCGAGGGGGCCGATGTGATCTCTTGCTTCCACCTTCAGATTCTCTACGTCCCTCGCGCTGCTGACTCCGGCTTCGGTGGCTGCCTTCACCATAGTGACGGTCGCCTCCATCGTTCCGACTTCTGCGAGGCTCCGGCTCGCGCTCCTCGTTCCGGCTCCGGCGGGGTTCCGGCGTGCGCTCCGTGTTCCTGTTCCTTTGAGGGACCACGTTGTCGCGGATGTTGATTCCACCAGGCCCATGGGGCCTAGTGTTTCCGACTGGACTACGGTGGCGAGGAGGTGGAGAACGCGGGTACCCGTTGGGCGGAGGTGATGCGTTCCAGTACTTGTCCCTGCTAGTGTACATCACATCCTTTCCCTTCTTCGGGTCTGATGGAGGCATCTTTGACGGTACGGGGATTGGATTTCGGTGTTCTCTGGTTCTCCTTCTGCGCTCCATGGATCTGGTGCGCGATTCATCATCGCCATGCTTGCTTCTGGAGGCGTCCTTCTGCGCAGTGGACACGCATTACTCCTGATAGATTCCAACTTGCGTGAAGTGTCTGCCTTGCTCTGCTGCTGCACTGCTGAAGCGACGAGCATTCGGATGTGGTTGATGTCGATTTCCTCATTCTTCCGGGTCAAAATCTCCGCAGCCTTCTGCATGTTTTCCTTTGGAGTTGTGAGCGGTTGATGATTAGAGAGAGTCGCAAACGTGATCTTGCGAGGGCCAATGGCATTCCGTTGGATCTTGTCTGCATTCTTTATCATGGATTCCCAATGTTCTTAGAGTTTTTTGCCCTTCTGCAGGGAGTCTACGGCTTCGCGCTCTCTTTTGAGGAAACCATCCATTACTTCTCGAGCCTCTTGCCTTTCTTCCAACATCGCCGCTGCGGTGGTGGAAATTCTCTTGGCGGTAGCCAGCATTTCCTTCCTTGCAGCTCCTAGAGCTACTGGATCTGCGGCTTCCTCCGGAGTTATAGGCTTGTTGAGGACTTCTGTGTGAATCAAGGATCCTATGCCTGCTTGCTCCACGAGCTCTTCCGGGGTCAGGTAATCCTTGCTCCCGGATTCGGAAGGCCCCAACTCCATGGGGTCGGAGGGGGTTGCGTCTTCGTCGGTTCCTTGCTCTAGCCCAACAATGGTTGCGAAGACCTCCTTGGGCGGAGCGGATTCCGCCTCAGCTTGTTCTTCATCCTCCAACTCCTTCATGGCGCGGTTGTATTCTTCCGTGTCCATAGTAGAAGCGTCGCCGGAGATTGGGCTTAGGTTGCCTAGGATTGATTCTTCTGGTTCTTCGGCATCCTCTTGCTATTCCGGGGCGTCGCTGTCTCCGACAACTTCTTGTTGTTCCGGAGCGTCGCCGGCTCCGGCAGCCTGGTCCTGCATGGGTCCGGCTTCTTCCTGAGGAGGAGCGGTTCCAGCGGTATGCGCGAGAAAGTGCATGAAGTGGGACCTTTGCTTCTCTAACACCTTGGAGACCCAGGCGGATCTGCATTGGTCTTCCACCGTTGTTTCCTGCTCAGGGACGGATTGGGTGGGTTTTGAATTTTCCAGATCCAAGGCGGAATCTTCCTTAGGAAGCTCCTGCATCTCAGATCGGATCTTCGCGACTGCGTCCTGCTCAGCGGCGGTCGCGTCAGCGTTACTTACCAGTGCGTTTCCGTCGGAATCGTTGGTTTCACCGATGAAGATGTGTATCCCGCCAATCGGGATGATGGAGAGCTTGACGGGGTTTGTCTTAGCCGGAATCCAGCACTCGTCCTCAGGGACGATCGGAAGGTTCCCGGCGTACATGACACGCCCCACGGCGAAGATGTCGCCGATGCCTCCGAAGGTAGAACCCTCCCGGCTCCGGCCTCCAGACGCCGCTGGCCCCACGGTTGGCGCCAACTATCGTTGCCTATTCGATGGTACCTCGGAGGAGGGATCCTCACGTGGGGGAGAAGAAGTATGGGCCATAGGGCGGAGATTCCTGGGGACGGTGGTACGCGATTTACCTAGCTTCGGAAAACCTGCTCGACGACAGGGCCTACTGCTGCTTGTCTGGAATTATATGGGCGCTTTCGCGTTGTTACAATGAGTTGTGGTTGTGCCTCTAGGGCTCCCGGGATTCGGCTTATAAAGGCGCACGGATCTAGGGTTTACATGGAGAGTCCTAGCCGGAATACAAGTTGCCTAACTACAGTACAATGTCTTGCTGTGTATGTCAATGATCCGCCTTCCATCTATGCCGTACTGGATCCGGATACCTTATGGGCCTCCACGGATCCGGCCTCCTTCGTAGGTCGGTTGGGATCCGGCTCCCTGCTCCTGGGCTGGACTTCATCCTTCATGATCTACAGCACCTGGGGCTGCCCGATGAGCCACATGTCACACCACCATCTGTCGGTCACCTGGGCTTGCCAGATCTAGGCCATGCCGTTGATATACACATAAAGTATACCCACAACAGCCGCCTACCTAGCGACGGTGCAGTTGCCAGAAAGGGGAACTATCGCAGTGGCAACCACGTCGATCGACGCACGAACAGTCAGAATGGAGCGCAAACTCCGTAGAAGAGAAACCGCCGCTCTCTTCGATATCTGCACCGCCATTCATCAATAAGACCCCTACGTATGCGCTTTCCGATCTACAACCGGCCGGTGCCATTTATCTCTCCCCTCCTCTCACAGAATGAGCAACCTCTCTCGGCCATTAGACATCGACAGCGAGGGGAAGCCACCGGCCGGGATGGCGCCATTGGTGGGCCAGAGTTGCAACGCCTAGCAGCGATGGTTCCCCGCCGCCGTACAACAAGGATGATTGGGAGGCCGAAAAGGAGGAGGAGGAAGAGGCTGAGAAGGCGGCGGCGGCAAGGGCCCGGGCGAAGGCGGAGGCGGAGGCGAAAGCGAAAGCGAAGGCGCATCCGGCGAGCACCGTCGACGACGGTGGGGACACAAGTTCCTCTGATGCGTTGAACGACACCGGCTCTTCGGAAGAGGTGACGAGGAGGAAGCGCCACCGTGAGGACAACAAGGCGGGGCCATCAAAGAAGTAGTAGTTTAATAAATTAGTTCATTTTTTCGAAGTTTTTATATGTAATTTGTTTATGTTTTTTTTGAAGTTTTTATATATAATTTGTTTATGTTGCACCGTTTTGAAAATTAGTACATCGTTATTTCTTCACCATACCTACATTTCTTGTATCTATTAAAATAAAAATACAACATTATTTTAAAGTTTTGGAGACGCGTTTGGGGGATACGGTTGGGAAGCGACGTTCCAAACGCAACACGAAGGAAACACGTTCCCAAAGGCTCGATTGGACGCCTTTTAGGAAGCGTTGGGACGCGGTTGGAGATGTTCTAATGCTCGGAATTTTCAGTGGAAGCGGGAGGCTGCTGATTCCGCTAATGCGGAAAAACCTAGTCAAGCTACACTTGTAACTCTTGGGAGTCAGACATTAACCCCAATGACGCGAAGCTTCACTTACACACGCAGTGAGCCAAAACAGGATGTTGCTGCGACAGCAAACATTTGATCGGCTCCTCCACAGCATGCTGCTGGTCCTGATTTTTTCTTTTTGAACAGGTCACGAAGGACCTGGAGCATGCATTATATCGTCGGTGGGATTACAAGTTCATGGAGGACCCCAAAGAAAAGAGAAATTACAACCGAGTTCCCATATTTTGTAACAAGCACCCCACAAAGATGCGCGGAAACGCGATCGAGTCCAAGGCCGTCGTCGACGATCATTGACTTGCCGGCGCAACCACCGCTTCCTTCACCGGGGACAAAACCACTTGGGGAAGAAGCGGCGCTCACCGCCACACCGGAGTCGGAGAAGAACCCCCATCGAAGGAGGAGAGAGCTCGAATAATCGAGCGCAGCAGGACCACCCCTGTGGCCGAAGATAGCAGCGGCCGGAGATAGCCGTCGCTTGGAGACTGCTGCCGAGGTTGCACGCTCCAGGAACCTCGAGAACCAGCTCTGCAGGGTCGTCGCAGCCGCATAGATCCACTCCTCTCCCTCGCCACCGAGGCCGGCCAAGAGGGGAAGAAGACGAACTGAGCCACCGAAGCAGAGATGGCTAGGACGCTTATTGAAGCAGGAGCTCGCCGAGGAAGCAGGTCTCACCATCTCCCACCTCGGAAGCACGGTGAAGTAGCTCAGTGGCGAAAGCCTGACGCGGCGTCGACACGCCAGGCTAGATGAAGACCCCCGTCTACCTCGAGATTCGCAGGTGCTGGCTCCATCCTTCCTCTTCTTCTCGCCTCCATGGCCAGCCAGTGGAGGAAGAGATAGCAGCGCAGCATCCAGGATCCAAGGGTAGCAGAGCCGGATCTTATACACGGAGATCCCTGGGGTGACGAGTCTTACCGTCTCCGACCACCGGAGCTCGAGAAGACGCCACCACGAGCACAGGATGCTCAAGATCTGATCCAAACGACCTTGAGCCCTACTCCAAACTACCGGCATATAGCCGAAACTTAGAAAACTAACTCTAGCATCTACTCCGGCACCTCTCCTTCGCCATCTCCGGCCGGCAGAGCTGCCGGAGAAGGCTCGGGAGCGGCCGGGCTCTCTCTAGAGACTTTCAAGGAAATGGGGAGGAGAGAGAGAGAGAGGAAGGGGGAAAGTGAGCATCCCCGCTGGTCCTGATGAAACTCACAGAAGTTAGCTCAAAGTTCATGGCCATTCCATAGTTTAGCCTCTTTTGGCAAATACTATTTTGTTGGAGAGCTTAGTGGACTTCTCGTCAAACTTGTGATCTTTCTACTCCAGGAATTTGAGGGCTTTCAGTATCCCGTTCTTGTATGATTTGCTAATTTTGTATGTACAGATCCTGGCAGTAACACCTGTCCATTGATCCTGGATTGTAGCATATTTTATCCAGGTGACGACAATTATGTTGGAATCAGGGAAAACTCACGGGTAGCACAACTCCAAGCATTGAGTGCATGCATAGCAAGTGAGTGAAAGGTAGTAAGAACAGACATCTCTCAATCTCTGTCATAATCCTCGTCTTACTGTCTCTCATCTGATTATCTCCGCCGGCAGACTTACTATAATATTCTTTCGTCCGGACTGGACTTGTGTCTTTAGCTACTAGGATTTCCGTGATGTTAACCTTTATAAGTATTATAGTAACCTAGAAGCAGTTTTTAACTTTCTGTACTCGCCTGTATCTGCTCAATAATTCAAGATAGTCACTTTCTTTTGGGGGACGATTAAAGTAAACTTTATTTGACAATGCTGTAACCACTCGCACTATCAGCCCAGCCTAATGATGGAGACAGAGGCCAAAGCAACGACTTCACAAGTAGACACTCTAGTACTGTAGGGTGGTGGTTAGAGTCAGCAGAGGCTGTAGAATGGTAGTTACACACTAGGGAATTCGTGATGTTCCAGTTATCCATTCCAATCGTGACCATGTCTATGCGTATCCTTGAAAGAGAGAAAGCGAGATCAGAATCCACGGTCCATTCCTGCATCACTTTTTTTTTTGAACAAGAGGTGGTATTTCATTAACGTGACACGTGACGGGTACAATTTGCATACAGGTCCTTTACAACACTTGCCCTAATGAACCTAGTATTTGAAGATAAGGCCTGCAATTTTACGAAGAACACCCCAGGACAAAAAATGGAAAAGCAATCAGGCCCTGGAGCACCACCGTCGAAGCTCGCCGGCATCCTCAAAGCGTCGCCGCCAAGGAAAGGAGAGAAGGTGCTCGAACTCTTCCATCCGGCGAGAAACAACTCCCACTGGCAACCTCCTCGCCGCCGGGAACGAATCACTTGGCGGCAGGGTGGCGTCGAGCTCCAGTAGGAATCGGGATTTGCCTTCTTCCTGAAGGCAGAGGGGCAGCCGTCTCGTCGACTGCAGATGACAGCGGCCATGGCGGCAACTGTGTGATTGCACTTGAACAAGAACCACCGGAGATAGAGCTGGCTTCGTCCACTCGAAAGCTCTGCACCATCCCTTCTTCTCCCCTCGCCTCCATGGCCGGACAGAGGAAGAAATCGGATAGCGCAACACTTAAGCAGGTGCCACCAGCGAATCCTATCCGCTCTGCTCTTCGCAGGAGACAGCAAAGCCGTCCCCCCCTCGCCACCAAGGCCGGCCGGGGAACAAACCTTGCTGCAGTCTTCGTTGCGGCGCTCCTCTTCCCTGCCTCCACGGCCAGCCAGGAGGAGCAAAACAATCGTCGAACACCTGCAAAGAAAGAAGCAACTAGAGAGCCTTTTATTCATCACAAGGGGCTTCACCATCCAAGGCAAACCCGACCTCCTCCACCATGGAAGCTCACCGGGAAACTCAGATAGAAGACGACCAGCACCGCTCTCAAGCGCTGGACCTAACCCCCTCCACCCTGAACCTGCAAAACCTCCATTGCTTCCCCTCCTCCCCTCACCACCACGGTAGGCCAGAAGGAAGAGCAGCAGCAGGAGAGCATCCCAGATCAAAGGATGGGCGAAGCTGGCCTTATTCGCGGAGATCCCGTGCCTGGTACTGCCCGCCGTCCGCTCCGACCACCGAAGCCCAACGCCAGCGCAGCACTCCCGCCGGATGCACCAGTATCGGCCAAGAAACACTGGCGCCCTACTCCAATCTACCGGCAAACAGCCGAAAACAGAAAACTGACCCTAATCTCTACTCCGGCACCTCTCCTCCGCCATCTCCGGCCGGCAAAGCCGCCGGGGAGGGCTCGGGATCGGCCCGGCCGACCTTGGTTTGGGCTCAGGCGAAGAGATAAGGTTGGGGAGGGGAAGAAGAGAAGAGCCGAGCCGTCCGCAGCTGACTACTTTACTTCCTGCATCACTTGACTTGCCTACCTAGACGGCAACCAAGGGCGCGTTTGGTAGCTTGGGCGTCCCTGGCTCGCATCGGCTTAGCGCTTAGCATTTTTGGGGCCGTTGGTTTCCTGGATTCAGTCACGTTCTTGCATACTTCGGGATAGGTTCCGGAGGAGCGCCCAGTTTGATGGTTTCTCCAGGGCCAGGCCTGGCGAGACGAAAATTGACAATGCCGTTCGCGCGGGAGCTCCGCCTCGGCATGGCGGGAGAAGCCAAAATCCGAGCGGCGTTGCGCGGCAAAGGTAGGGGTAACCTCCCTCTTTGGTTACCCTCTGCATTAGCGCCCTCCCAAATTTTTCCTTCCCCCAAATTTCGCACCGGCGGCGGCGACCCAGATCTGGCAGCGCGCATCCCTTTCGGTCTCGAGCGCCGAACCAGGGTCCTCTTCTCTAGCCGCGGCGGAGCCTACGCACATATGCGGCGGCTTTCGGCCGTGTCCTTCGTCCGCCATAACGGAGGTAAGGGGAAACTCCTCTGCTCTACTGTAGTTTTAGATTCATGTTGGTAGAACTAGTTGGGTTCAATAAGACCGTTCATAATGCATAGATCTTGTTTGAGTAGAGCGACCAGCTCCAGCTTGTGCATCACGCCGTAGCACTCATCATTTGCATCTAAGTCTGGATCCTGATGATGCACAAGAGAGCAATTAGGCATGCTGCTTTTCCTCGTGTGACTTACGGTCCTATGATACAACGAGATCAGGAGAGGATTGCCAACCTAAACCACATCTACAACTGCAACGACGTAGAGACTATCCAGATGCTACAGATGAGAAGAGCCCCTTTCTATGCACTTGTGAAAACGTTCAGGGGTAGAGGACTGCCGACTGATAGCATCCACACCTCTGTCGAAGAACAAGTCGCAATGTTTCTTCATGTCGTGGGTCATAACCAGATGTTCAGAGTCATCCATAGCACATTCAGGAGATCCACGGAGACTATCTCTCCGTACTTCCAGCAGTTATTGTACGCAATTGGGGAGCTCAGAGGTGAAATGATCAAGCCAACATCACTGAACACACCACCCAAGATCAAGAACATCTACATGTGGTTCCCCTATTTCAGGGTGAGTACAAAATCATGTTCCTTCTACCTATCAGATGTGTGGTACTGTCATAACTACATGATTGCATTGGGGCAATTGATGGTACTCATGTCACTGTAAAGCTACCGAGATCAATGTCTGCAACATTCCGCGGGAGGAAGCACTACACCAGCTAGAACGTGCTAGCAGGTGTGGATTTCGATATGAGGTTCACCTACGTGCTTGCTGGGTGGGAGGGTTCAGCCCATGATGCGAGCATCCTGGCCGACAGCTTGTCAAGGCCTGATGGGTTGCAAATCCCTGAGGTTAAGTTTTACCTTGGAGATGCTGGATATGCATGCCGACCTGGAATTCTACCTCCCTTCAGGAAAACAAGGTACCAACTCAACGAGTTCTCTACGAAGCACCGACCTCTGAATGCGAGAGAGTTGTTCAATCTGAGACACTCAAGCCTTAGAGTCACCATTGAGAGGGCCTTTGCTGCATTGAAGAACGGGTTCAAGGTCCTTGACCAAAAACCGTTCCACACGTTTGACACTCAAGTAAAGCTGGTCTTTGCTTGTTGCATTCTTCACAACTGGATCCTAGATTGGGGCGAGGATGAGTTCTTCGAAGAGGTTGTTGCTTTTGATGAAGTAGAGACTAGCCATGGCGTGGGCGCATGCGACAATGATGCCTGGAAGGTGAAGAAGCAAGAGTGGGCAGACGCAATGTGGGAAGCCAGAGGCAACACCACCATCTGAGAGAAGTGAAGAAGAAGAACCCCCCTATGATCCCCTGTTTCTCGAACCCCTTTTCGAACCCCATATGTTGAACGACCCCGTTATGATAAACTGCAATTCGTAGTAGCTAGGGAGCATCGTTTTATGAACTACCATTCGTGGTAGCTAGGGCTGATTTCGTGACCTGCTATGCTTCGTAAGTTTGCAACTATCATGAACTGTGATTTATGTGTGATGGGGAGATGAGAGCATGGTAAGGCTACCCGTTGTAGAGAAGAGGTAACCTTCGGCATGCCTGTATGGTACCAAACAGGTCTAATCTTATCTCCATTGAGATTTCGGGTTGGCTGCAGGCAAACAAACAGAAATGCCTTTTCGGCCCAACCGATGCAACCCGACCTACCAAACAACAGGCCAATTTCGGCATGTGGCTCGTTCTGGACGCGCAAGTGTGCTTGCACCACTGCGCCAGTGAGCCAGGAATCAGGCCCAGGCTACAAAACGCGCCCCAACTGATTGTGGTCGCCCCGTTGTGTCCTGCTCCCAGGTCCCGTACGATAACTCGTCAGGCGCCGGCAGAGCATCCCAGCTGTGTGCTACAAAGGGGCCTTCAAAAAGGATTTTTGGGTTTCGTGGAGCATCCTTCCCCCTCCCCTCCCCTTTCTCCTCCCTCCGTCTCTAAGAGTTAACCTCCTCTGGCTGGGCCGATTTCGAGCTATCTCTGTCGGATTAGCCAGCCGGAGACGGCGGAGGAGAGACGTCGGAGTAGGATCTAGGACTAGGAGTAGGTTTTCGGCTGTTTGTCGGTTTTTAGGAGTAGGGAAACTAGATCTCTGGCTAGGATCTAGTTCTTCCGGCGGTGGAACTGCAGCGGCGAGCTCCGATGGTTGGAGCAAGCGCGGAGGTTCTTTGTGGTGACCCGGCATACCACTGCATGGTGTGGTATGCAAGTCTGATATAACACCAATGAAACACCGTTCCACCAGTATTATATCGCTCAGAGTGGTACAACAGAAACATATGCGGGTCCAAGGCATGTCTATAGAATTAAAACATTTACTCGCATTACATAAGATCATCACAGCCTCCTACTTTACAATGAGGTAAATCTGCAAATAAACTCCAGAAGAACGACTCGTAGTCTAATCCTAACACGAACTCTATTTGTAGAGTAATTAACTAGCTACAGAGGCTATGAATAGATTCTAGCTAAATAGGAGCTAGGTTTAGGGAGCTAGTCCCCTTCTATTGCTAATCTAGGTTTTCTCCTTGTTGGATGTGGTATCTGACTCTTCTGACATGGTCCTTTCTCTTGAAGTAGTTGTTGACTCCTCGGCCTTTGAGTTGCACGGTAGATCCTCCTTCGATGCCTCCATATCTAAGCAGGGATTTAAGAGTGGGATGAGTACGAGCGTACTCAACAAGTTCATTATAGGAAAGAGGTGTTTAATGCACTAGCTACGAGCATTAGACCAGAAAGTCTAATACCAATGCAAGTTTTCATAACCATTTCTTCAAAAGGTTTCTTTTATTCGGAAGAACTATGTCCGTCGGCCTTCACCGGTTTACTAGAACTTCATGGAGCTCCTTTCCGGCCACGTTCGCAGCTCCATATCCCGGAACAGGGAGTGACAGGTCACGGTTATTTACACTCGCGGAGGTGTGTTGCTTTACCCATAAGAGATCTTAACCTTGGTGCCAACCGAGCTTAAGTTCTCGTCCACACTTCCTTTGGTGTGAGGCCCGGTATAAGGTCTAGCCAATCATGTTCCTCCGCTACCTCGAACACCCACCCTTTGTTGCATGCCCCGACCCTGGGTCCTCGCCGGTCCCATTATTCCCATAGATTTCAGGGTGGACCCCGACCACGACGACAGATGCCGGGATCGAACCAAACTCCTTCGCCGGTAGCCGCAACCCATCATAGACCGCAATACCGTGGGGACTTAAGGCTTCCCCAGCCTACCGCTTGTTCTTCGAGCGACAAGTGTCTACGGACTATGCCGTGGGGACTTAAGGCTTCCCCAGCCTACCGCTTGCCCTGACAGATACAAGTGTCTACGGTAAAGCGCATCCGTTGATGAACGAGAGGTGGAAACACTTTTGACTACTCCGTCCCACTCCGGATCTTATGGTTAACACGGGTATTACGGCACAAGAATCACTGGACGACATTTGTTGTTAATCCTAGATGGATAATAACCCTTGCAATGGAACCTCCACCATATCAACACAATCCATGGTTCCATTGCCCACCACATAGTCATATTCATAGTTATGAAAGTAGTGGTTTTGGTTTTTATGCAATAGTGACAACCATAGTACTTTGCAAGTAATTTGATAGAAATACTCAAATGACATGAGCAAGTGATGAACTTGCCTTTCTTGACTGCAAGATTATGCAGGCAAGGTCTTCGGTACGCAATAACTCCAAATTCTGAAATAGCATCATCGTCCGGTAAGGACGATGTTTAAAAGATTGGCAAGGATGCAATAATGCATAAGTATGAGATGCATTCGCTCTAAGCGTGACCTAACCCCGATGATTTAGGATTAGTGAGTGGTAATGATTAGTTCAGGGTGTGTTGCACTTTTAGAATGATTCACAAACAAGGTTCTTATTCAGGGGTTGTGTTGTTTTAGAATCATAAGAAGGTGGTAAAATGAATAGTAACAATCATACACACCCAGGAATAGTAATTGTATAATAAGTAAGGAGCAGTTGTCAATTTTAAGTTCTATAATGTGTGGTTGATGATTACTTATTATATAATTCAAAAGAATAACTTTTGAAGAACATGTTTTTAAATAAAGAACCAGTATAATAATTAAGGTTGTGAAGTTCTATGATTTATTATGGTTCTAGTTGGGTTCTAGAGCAAGTATTAGATGGATCATAACGAGTTGGATTCACCGAGTAGTAGGTGGAGTTATGCCTAGGCATCCTAAGCAATTAATTACACATGGGTGCCATCAAGGTTGATGCTACCTTGTCTGGTGGTAGATGGTTATTGTCTATAGGTCCTATTAGGCAGGTTTGATGATGATTCTTTATTTACTTTAAAAGAATAACTTTTGAAGAACATACTTCTTAAATAATAAGAAGTATAACTATTAGGGTTGAGGTTGTCTAGGTTTTGTTATTGGATTCATTAAGTAAGGAATGGTGGTTTCCTAAATAGGATGTTTAATAATTATCTCACACTAATAGGGTTTAGTGTGTATGGGATGTGATGTCAATATTAGCATGGTTGCTATTGGAGTTCATCACAATGGTGTGATGCTACTCATGGATAGTTAGGGATGGTGGTCTTGGGAATAGGAACTAGGGTTTTACACTTGGTTGATCCTACTAGATCAACAAGTTTTATTTAGATGAGAACATAGCATAGCAATTAACTAGTGATAGGGTTCTTACATTTTATGTGGTCATGGCAATTATTTAGTTGCTACTATGGAGCTATGAATAGGATCAAAGTATTATGATCACATGTTCTAACCTAAGGTTTAGGTTTGGAAACCATTTAGGGTTCATATGAAATAATGGAGCTAGGTTCTAAATGTCATTAGGGTTTTAAGATCCCACATGAAATTATGAACTACTATTTGATGTATAATGGAATTAGGGTTTCCTAGTCTACCATATAGTTCTTAAGGTAATAACTTCATTATAAGGTTGAAGTTATTAATCAATTTAAATTAAACACAAAATTGGATTGGGCATTTTTTTATTTTTAATTAATTAATTATTAATTAGGGTTTAAATCCTCCTATTAAGGGTTTAATAAATTATAAGCAAAGGAAAATTTGTTTTAATATTTTCCTAATTTGCTTACTGGTTTTTATTAATTTTATAGGTTTTTCTTAATTATTAACTTTTAGTTAATTTTGGAATTAAAATTAAAGGCTTAATTAACAAGTATTAAATAATTGAATTTTTATTAAAAATAAAAATTTCATATTATATTTTTATTGGATAGAATTTACTTTTATAAGAATTTCGATGTCTTATTTTTATTTTTCTGAGTTAATATGATTTTTATATGAATTTGCAAAGTTGTAGTAATTTCTAGAATTTGAATAAGATAGAAAATACTAACTACACCCGAACTGATCCTACCCACAGCTACTGACTAGTGGGCCACTAGCCATGTCACACGCCACGGTGGCATCGACGTGGCATGGTTCACGGTGGTCTGCGAGGTGGTTGACGACGGCGCCGGCGTTCCCGGGCTTCCCCAGGGGCGTGCGCGTGCTTGTTCGAACGAGGGCAACGAGGTGAATCTACTGGTGGCCGCGCCGCTCGGAAATGGTCACCGGAGCCTTGCCGGCGACCATGAACCGCGGCGGTTTCCGACGAGCAACGGCGTGGGCGAGCTACGGCGCGAGCTAGCATGCGATTTGAGGCTCCAGAGAAGCGCAAGATCACCTTGATGCTTCCCGTGCGGTCGTCGGGGTCGATTGAGGACGGAGACGACCAGGGGGTCGCCGTTCCCCTCGCAAACCTGCGGAAGGGGACGGTCGATTGCGTCACCTCCCGAGCTCCCCTTGACGCGAAACTCCACCAGAAGGATGAGGACGATGAGGCGCTCCTCCTGAGCTCAACGGCGGGCTCCGAGGTGGTCTAAAACGGTGGGGCGAGATGGTCTCCGGCAAGCTAGGGTTTCGGAGTTCTGGTCGATTGAGACGAAACGAGAAGAAATTGAGGCTACCGCGGCGCTTTATAGGGTCTCCGAAGCGTGCTGGCGGTCCGCAACGGCGGCGGCGACCGCGGGACGTGGCGCTAGCATCGCCGTGTCGAGCTCCTGTGCGAGTGGAGGAGGAGACGAAGACGAAGACGTTCGTCTCGTCTTTATCCGAGCGAAACGGTACGTGGACCGGATTCTGATGGTGGACTGGGCCGTGCTGATGGGCTTGTGCTGGGCTGCTGCGTTGCTTCATGGCCAGGTAAGGCTCTTCTCCATTTTTTCTGTTTTCTTTTTCTTCTTATTTTCTGTTTTTGAATCCTGTTTTTTAATTCTGTTTTGAATGCTTTTCTATTTGCAGGTATTTCTTATTTGAACAATACAAGGATTAGCCCAAGATACTGCAAGGTCTTGAGTGGTGTATTTGCAAATTTAATATGGTACCATAACATTGGTTTAATTTTTTATTGTTGGTATTTGGAATTTCAATACCCCTATGGACATGAATTTGAATAATATCTTTAGGAATATTCAAATTGTTTTCCCATTGGTAGTTTTCTTACTTAGTGATATATCTTGTTTTATTTGGTATAGCTTTGTAAGAAACAAGTGATCAAGTATTGTTTGCTTATGGAGTCCTATTTAATAAGTGACTAAATGGCATGATTTCATGTGCTAAAATATCTCTAAGGACTTGACCTCCTATTTGAAAAGGTTGTCACTTGCCTATTATTTTATGTGCATAACTATGTGCTAATGAATTGGAAACTCTGCTTGAACTCCTTCCAAGTTTAGTACTAATGTTGTAGTTTAGTAATACTTTAAAATTACCTAGAGTAAGTACTACTCTCCTCATGGTTTGGTTTAATTATAAGGATAAGTGGTTGATCAACACCTATAGGTTTTAATAATATAATTTAACACTAGGTTAATCCTAGGTTCATAATTGAAATATAAGATGTAGTTTGTGAGCAATTCTAGGGTTCTAATGAGATTCACCTAATGGCAATTGGTTTGACTCTCAATTATGGCCTGGTTTGTATTATGATCACCATAGTGATACATAAACTAGGGTTGAGGTTTAATTCTAGGTTGTGAGATGAGATGACACCATATTGCATGTGCTAGGGTTTAATCTCCCTAACCATGATAAGGTGGTTACTTGCTGAATATTTCATGTGCTTCCCTAATTACTAAGGATTTGAGAGTTGGTTTTATCTTCTACCACTTAACTTCTATTATTACCCCCAACTTATCATTAAAGTAACTACATTGGTAATAATTCTTTTTATAGTTAACTTTGGTCAAATGGATTGATGGTTTCTCACCATAATGAGTATGGAGTTTTACTCTAAGGTTTTCTTAGGTTCTTTAATTTATCAAGTATAGATATGGTAGGATTCTACTTATGTTCACCAAGTGTTTCACAAGTAAAGGTTGGAATATAATTCTAGGGTTGCTTACTAGTTACCTCCCTATGATTTCATGTGGTGAATGATATCTATTTATCCTATTAGGAATTAACTTATTCTCACAAAACTCAAGAGCATGATCATGGTTAGGCATGATCAACTTGTTCTTAATATATCTACCTCAAGTTCTTAGGGTTTATGATCATCACTCAATTTATAATGATCAAGGGTTGGCTTCCTAAGGATCTCTCATTAAATTGGGTTCTCACTTCCATGATCAAACATTGTCTTGATCAATTAGGGTATAATATCTCTCTTGTAGTTTCTTGGGTGGACATGGCTATGGTTGTCTCAATAGCTTATATCCCAGGAGAATGCCTGAGATATTCACTTAAAGTTCTCTCAAGAAATGTTGGTTTAACCATTTGGATATTTGAATAGATTGAACTGAAATTAGCATGGATGGTCTCTCTCTCATTTGGGAATGTCTGGAATAATATCTTAGAGCTTCTCTTAAAGATGATGGTTTGAATACTTGGATGTATCTCCAAGGTTTAGCTCAAGGTTTGTTATTGCTTATCTAATAATTATAATAGAACTCTCACCTCTCTAGGTTTGATGCTTAATAATTTGGAATAGAGAAAGATATATACTTCTTGAGTGGATCTCCTTGTTATAGTTCCAATGTTGAAGTGGAATGAGTACCATGAGGTTTCATGGTAGGATCATGGATAGTTTTATTACATGGAGAAGATAGTCAAGAATGATTTCTCCATTTTATTGTTACAGGATTTCCAATAAAATGGATGTTCATATGTTATAGCAAGGAATATCATGTTGTGATCTTTAATAAGATCAAGTAGTTGATCCTTGATTAATAAATTCTTGTGTTGATTTTAATTCCATTTGATCTAACCCCTTAGATCAATTTATCTCTACCCAAAACAAGGTTTTAGCAAAGTCACATTGAGGTTTATAGCGCTTGACTTGATGAGATACTTCTATTCCACCAAGGTCAAGTGAAACTTCAGTTACTGTGACTGTTTTACTTTTAAAGCGCGAAAATTCCCAGCATTTTCTATGCATGAATGCAATGCACACATCTATTTCCTCTATTTTTGTAACCCCAATACCTGGGATATTACAGTCTCTACCCCTTAAACTAAACTTCGTCCTCGAAGTTTGAACTCTCTCACGTTTCCGGAGTGTGGATCTGACTTGTGCAGACTACGACTTCTCTCAAACTCTGTATTGATCTTACTGGATAGAATTGAATATCTCCCTTGTCCAGATTCTTTCTGGAATCCATTATGGTTTGTCTCTGAACCATGGTTCTTACTTTGATTCCTTGATTTCTTCCAACTTTATAAGCTTGTTTCCTTTCTCTTTGAAGATTCCATGATTAGGACCTCTTCTGGTGTTGCTAGTCTTAACTGAAGACTAATTTGATAATTAACTCCTAATTGATAAACAGGTCTTTGTTTTCCCTTACTACCAAAACTACAATAATGGTACTAGTAAGGTATTTATCATGGGAATGTTCGTGATGGTTTATTCCTCTAATAATGGATTAGACTCATTTAATCCATCCAATCATGGTTTATAATTGATACCTATACTATTTTGGGTTATTTAGGTTCCATGAAAGGAATCTTTCAAATAGACTTTAGTTTTGGTACGGTCAATCTACTTCGGTCTTTGGCCTTCTTGAGCTGTATTTGGTCTATGGTATTTTCTTCGTCCAACTTCTTTATGCTTGATTTACTTGAGCTTTCGTACTTCTGAGTAAACATTACTTACTTGCTCAAGTTATAATCCACTTCTTACGTCCTCGAGGTATGAACCTCGGCTTCTGGTCTGACCTTCTTCTGAAGGTATTGTTCAACAATCTTATGAAAATAAGATCGAACTTCCTCTCAGTTCGGACCTTCTTCTTCTACCTTACTCAAAATATTGAGTTATTGTACAACCAACTAAATGTTTACTCTACCCCTTAGAGTTTTCTTATGGTCTTCAACTCCTTTTCTTCCAACTATTGGACTTATGGTTGGAATATTGGTCTGGTTCTAACTTATGGGTTTTACTTCTTCTAAGGTGTCGCGAAGAATGTTTATGGTGTATCCACTCAATTGTGGATATCCATTGTGAATCCTTCGACGAAATGATTATAGATCTAGCTATTTGGCTGACAAGATTTTTATTTGTTCACAAACTTTTGTTACAAATAATTAAATCGTGGACTATTTGTAATACCAACCGATACCAATTTGTGGTTATTATACCAACTGTGGCTATTTGATATCTAAAAATGGTTTCTATTATAGGTTCTGATCAACTGGACGAGACATCTTCTACTCTATCTCGTAGTGTTGATCCTATACCAATTGTGGTCTTCTGATATCAACTATGGTCTTCTTATATCTGCTATGGTTTCATATATCATCTTCCTTCATTCAGGGTTTATTTTGCAAGAAAACCACTAGTTGACACTATGATTATAGTATCCTAAGTGATTTCCCATGCATTCCCTCTTCTATGTTGACTATGGATCTGCTTCAGCTTCACCATAATCATTATATTTCTCACCTTCATGCTTCTTTCGTACAAAAGTACTCCTCTGTTGAGGTAAGCATGAGTTTTGATTGGACTTCATTCGAGTATTGTGGTTACATCCCACAACTTTACTTCCTTTTCCGATGAACCTTCATCTTGTCTTAGAATCTTCAGAATTCGTCACTTCCTCACACGAATACTATTACCCTCTAGATCTATAGCATTAAGTAAGAACTTGATATAGCAACATGCATTTGCATACCAAAGTCAAACTTCATGTATGGATCTAGTCAAACAATGAAAATCCAATAAAATCCAAGAAGATTCAGCTTTGTGCTTATAATACACATCATCATAAGCCTGAATATGATTGTTGAGTAAGACATCTCTAAACATCAGGCTCTGATGTGTAGTATAGAACACCACATAATATAGGTTTATATCGTGATACTTAGCACAAATATATGGAATTCTACTATTTGTCTCAACCTTTACCTTAATTGCACATTTGCAATGAGATAAACTTGAAACAAAGTGGTCTAGGATAGTTGTGGTTAACCTAATTTTCTTTGGAAGTACTAGCTTAGCTTCCATTTTGTTGAGGACTACTTCAATGATATGTCTGGTTCTAACATCACTATTCTAGACACATAACTATTGGAATATAGCTCCTATACTTCCAAGGTATTGTATCCTAAGGCTATGGACCTAATGTTCTTGACACAGTTCCCATGGTTTTTGGAACATAATTCTTGCACTATTGTTTAGCACTTGGCTTCTTATTGTACTCCTCTTAATTATTTATGAGGTTCTAGTCCATCACATAATGATTCTCAGGTGAATCATATATGATTACTATCACTACTCTGTAAGTAGACATGTTTTATTTCTATCTCTCTTACTTACCTCTCATGATTGACTCATCATGGTCGATACTACCTCATATAACTCATAGTTATCACTTACTAGCAACTGTTTTCACATGTCTAGATAATTTTACTTACTCATTACTTAACTTGGTCTACAACTTCTATTAGGATATCTTAATTATCTTCATCAATTGAGATAACTCCTATTACCAGTCTGGATAACTCTTACTTAATCATAACATATGTTGGTACACATCTTCCACTAGGATATCTTCCTTATGGTTGTATCCTCTCTTTGGACTACCATGTATTGTATACCAACCGTGGTCTACTCATAATTATTTTAGGGTCTTAAGAGTATCCTACATAATTTGAGATTAGCTAGCTAACATTACTTAGGAAATATAGGTAAGAAATGTTGACTCAAGTGTGTCAGGATTATTCTCAAGTGAATATCCATCTCAAGTCATAAAAAGATTTGGTTCACCTAAGACAACTTCCTATAGACACTACCAATCCTATAGGTCTCATTTAAAGGGTTTTAATCCTAGGGTCAAAGCATTTGCTCTGATACCAACTGTGGTGACCCGGCATACCACTGCATGGTGTGGTATGCAAGTCTGATATAACACCAATGAAACACCGTTCCACCAGTATTATATCGCTCAGAGTGGTACAACAGAAACATATGCGGGTCCAAGGCATGTCTATAGAATTACAACATTTACTCTGTTACATAAGATCATCACAGCCTCCTACTTTACAATGAGGTAAATCTGCAAATAAACTCCAGAAGAACGACTCGTAGTCTAATCCTAACACGAACTCTATTTGTAGAGTAATTAACTAGCTACAGAGGTTATGAATAGATTCTAGCTAAATAGGAGCTAGGTTTAGGGAGCTAGTCCCCTTCTATTGCTAATCTAGGTTTTCTCCTTGTTGGATGTGGTATCTGACTCTTCTGACATGGTCCTTTCTCTTGAAGTAGTTGTTGACTCCTCGGCCTTTGAGTTGCACGGTAGATCCTCCTTCGATGCCTCCATATCTAAGCAGGGGATTTAAGAGTGGGATGAGTACGAGCGTACTCAACAAGTTCATTATAGGAAAGAGGTGTTTAATGCACTAGCTACAGCATTAGACCAGAAAGTCTGATACCAATGCAAGTTTTCATAACCATTTCTTCAAAAGGTTTCTTTTATTCAGAAGAACTATGTCCGTCAGCCTTCACCGGTTTACTAGAACTTCATGGAGCTCCTTTCCGGCCGCGTTCGCAGTTCCATATCCCGGAACAGGGGTGACAGGTCACGGTTCTTTACACTCTGCAGGTGTGTTGCTTTACCCATAAGAGATCTTAACCTTGGTGCCAACCGAGCTTAAGTTCTCGTCCACACTTCCTTTGGTGTGAGGCCCGGTATAAGTTCTAGCCAATCATGTTCCTCCGCTACCTCGAACACCCACCCTTTGTTGCATGCCCCGACCCTGGGTCCTCGCCGGTCCCATTATTCCCATAGATTTCAGGGTGGACCCCGACCACGACGACATGCCTGGGATCGAACCAAACTCCTTCGCCGGTAGCTGCAACCCATCATAGACCGCAATACCGTGGGGACTTAAGGCTTCCCCGCACCTACCGCTTGTTCTTCGAGCGACAAGTGTCTACGGACTATGCCGTGGGGACTTAAGGCTTCCCCAGCCTACCGCTTGCCCCGACGGATACAAGTGTCTACGGTAAAGCGCATCCGTTGATGAACGAGAGGTGGAAACACTTTTGACTACTCCGTCCCACTCCGGATCTTATGGTTAACACGGGTATTACGGCACAAGAATCACTGGACGACATTTGTTGTTAATCCTAGATGGATAATAACCCTTGCAATGGAACCTCCACCATATCAACACAATCCATGGTTCCATTGCCCACCACATAGTCATATTCATAGTTATGAAAGTAGTGGTTTTGGTTTTTATGCAATAGTGATAACCATAGTACTTTGCAAGTAATTTGATAGAAATACTCAAATGACATGAGCAAGTGATGAACTTGCCTTTCTTGACTGCAAGATTATGCATGCAAGGTCTTCGGTACGCAATAAATCCAAATTCTGAAATAGCATCATCGTCCGGTAAGGACGATGTTTAAAAGATTGGCAAGGATGCAATAATGCATAAGTATGAGATGCATTCGCTCTAAGCGTGACCTAACCCCGATGATTTAGGATTAGTGAGTGGTAATGATTAGTTCAGGGTGTGTTGCACTTTTAGAATGATTCACAAACAAGGTTCTTATTCAGGGTTGTGTTGTTTTAGAATCATAAGAAGGTGGTAAAATGAATAGTAACAATCATACACACCCAGGAATAGTAATTGTATAATAAGTAAGGAGCAGTTGTCAATTTTAAGTTCTATAATGTGTGGTTGATGATTACTTATTATATAATTCAAAAGAATAACTTTTGAAGAACATGTTTTTAAATAAAGAACCAGTATAATAATTAAGGTTGTGAAGTTCTATGATTTATTATGGTTCTAGTTGGGTTCTAGAGCAAGTATTAGATGGATCATAACAGAGTTGGATTCACCAGTAGTAGGTGGAGTTATGCCTAGGCATCCTAAGCAATTAATTACACATGGGTGCCATCAAGGTTGATGCTACCTTGCTGGTGGTAGATGGTTATTGTCTATAGGTCCTATTAGGCAGGTTTGATGATGATTCTTTATTTACTTTAAAAGAATAACTTTTGAAGAACATACTTCTTAAATAATAAGAAGTATAACTATTAGGGTTGAGGTTGTCTAGGTTTTGTTATTGGATTCATTAAGTAAGGAATGGTGGTTTCCTAAATAGGATGTTTAATAATTATCTCACACTAATAGGGTTTAGTGTGTATGGGATGTGATGTCAATATTAGCATGGTTGCTATTGGAGTTCATCACAATGGTGTGATGCTACTCATGGATAGTTAGGGATGGTGGTCTTGGGAATAGGAACTAGGGTTTTACACTTGGTTGATCCTACTAGATCAACAAGTTTTATTTAGATGAGAACATAGCATAGCAATTAACTAGTGATAGGGTTCTTACATTTTATGTGGTCATGGCAATTATTTAGTTGCTACTATGGAGCTATGAATAGGATCAAAGTATTATGATCACATGTTCTAACCTAAGGTTTAGGTTTGGAAACCATTTAGGGTTCATATGAAATAATGGAGCTAGGTTCTAAATGTCATTAGGGTTTTAAGATCCCACATGAAATTATGAACTACTATTTGATGTATAATGGAATTAGGGTTTCCTAGTCTACCATATAGTTCTTAAGGTAATAACTTCATTATAAGGTTGAAGTTATTAATCAATTTAAATTAAACACAAAATTGGATTGGGCATTTTTTATTTTTAATTAATTAATTATTAATTAGGGTTTAAATCCTCCTATTAAGGGTTTAATAAATTATAAGCAAAGGAAAATTTGTTTTAATATTTTCCTAATTTTCTTACTGGTTTTTATTAATTTTATAGGTTTTTCTTAATTATTAACTTTTAGTTAATTTTGGAATTAAAATTAAAGGCTTAATTAACAAGTATTAAATAATTGAATTTTTATTAAAAATAAAAATTTCATATTATATTTTTATTGGATATAATTTACTTTTATAAGAATTTTGATGTCTTATTTTTATTTTTCTGAGTTAATATGATTTTTATATGAATTTGCAAAGTTGTAGTAATTTCTAGAATTTGAATAAGATAGAAAATACTAACTACACCCGAACTGATCCTACCCACAGCTACTGACTAGTGGGCCACTGGCCATGTCACACGCCACGGTGGCATCGACGTGGCATGGTTCACGGTGGTCTGCGAGGTGGTTGACGACGGCGCCGGCGTTCCCGGGTTTCCCGTGGGCGTGCGCGTGCTTGTTCGAACGAGGGCAACGAGGGGAATCTACTGGTGGCCGCGCCGCTCGGAAATGGTCACCGGAGCCTTGCTGGCGACCATGAACCGCGGCGGTTTCCGACGAGCAACGGCGTGGACGAGCTACGGCGCGAGCTAGAATGCGATTTGAGGCTCCAGAGAAGCGCAAGATCACCTTGATGCTTCCCGTGCGGTCGTCGGGGTCGATTGAGGACGGAGACGACCAGGGGGTCGCCGTTCCCCTCGCAAACCCGCGCGGAAGGGGACGGTCGATTGCGTCACCTCCCGAGCTCCCCTTGACGCGAAACTCCACCGGAAGGATGAGGACGATGAGGCGCTCCTCCCGAGCTCAACGGCGGGCTCGAGGTGGTCTAAAACGGTGGGGCGAGATGGTCTCCGGCGAGCTAGGGTTTCGGAGTTCTGGTCGATTGAGACGAAACGAGAAGAAATTGAGGCTACCGCGGCGCTTTATAGGGTCTCCGAAGCGTGCTGGCGGTCCGCAACAGCGGCGGCGACCGCGGGACGTGGCGCTAGCATCGCCATGTCGAGCTCCTGTGCGAGTGGAGGAGGAGACGAAGACGAAGACGTTCGTCTCGTCTTTATCCGAGCGAAACGGTACGTGGACCGGATTCTGATGGTGGACTGGGCCGTGCTGATGGGCTTGTGCTGGGCTGCTACGTTGCTTCATGGCCGTGTAAGGCTCTTCTCCATTTTTTTCTCGTTTTCTTTTTCTTCTTATTTTCTCGTTTTTGAATCCTCGTTTTTTAATTCTCGTTTTGAATGCTTTTCTATTTGCAGGTATTTCTTATTTGAACAATACAAGGATTAGCCCAAGATACTGCAAGGTCTTGAGTGGTGTATTTGCAAATTTAATATGGTACCATAACATTGGTTTAATTTTTTATTGTTGGTATTTGGAATTTCAATACCCCTATGGACATGAATTTGAATAATATCTTTAGGAATATTCAAATTGTTTTCCCATTGGTTGTTTTCTTACTTAGTGATATATCTTGTTTTATTTGGTATAGCTTTGTAAGAAACAAGTGATCAAGTATTGTTTGCTTATGGAGTCCTATTTAATAAGTGACTAAATGGCATGATTTCATGTGCTAAAATATCTCTAAGGACTTGACCTCCTATTTGAAAAGGTTGTCACTTGCCTATTATTTTATGTGCATAACTATGTGCTAATGAATTGGAAACTCTGCTTGAACTCCTTCCAAGTTTAGTACTAATGTTGTAGTTTAGTAATACTTTAAAATTACCTAGAGTAAGTACTACTCTCCTCATGGTTTGGTTTAATTATAAGGATAAGTGGTTGATCAACACCTATAGGTTTTAATAATATAATTTAACACTAGGTTAATCCTAGGTTCATAATTGAAATATAAGATGTAGTTTGTGAGCAATTCTAGGGTTCTAATGAGATTCACCTAATGGCAATTGGTTTGACTCTCAATTATGGCCTGGTTTGTATTATGATCACCATAGTGATACATAAACTAGGGTTGAGGTTTAATTCTAGGTTGTGAGATGAGATGACACCATATTGCATGTGCTAGGGTTTAATCTCCCCTAACCATGATAAGGTGGTTACTTGCTGAATATTTCATGTGCTTCCCTAATTACTAAGGATTTGAGAGTTGGTTTTATCTTCTACCACTTAACTTCTATTATTACCCCCAACTTATCATTAAAGTAACTACATTGGTAATAATTCTTTTTATAGTTAACTTTGCTCAAATGGATTGATGGTTTCTCACCATAATGAGTATGGAGTTTTACTCTAAGGTTTTCTTAGGTTCTTTAATTTATCAAGTATAGATATGGTAGGATTCTACTTATGTTCACCAAGTGTTTCACAAGTAAAGGTTGGAATATAATTCTAGGGTTGCTTACTAGTTACCTCCCTATGATTTCATGTGGTGAATGATATCTATTTATCCTATTAGGAATTAACTTATTCTCACAAAACTCAAGAGCATGATCATGGTTAGGCATGATCAACTTGTTCTTAATATATCTACCTCAAGTTCTTAGGGTTTATGATCATCACTCAATTTATAATGATCAAGGGTTGGCTTCCTAAGGATCTCTCATCAAATTGGGTTCTCACTTCCATGATCAAACATTGTCTTGATCAATTAGGGTATAATATCTCTCTTGTAGTTTCTTGGGTGGACATGGCTATGGTTGTCTCAATAGCTTATATCCCAGGAGAATGCCTGAGATATTCACTTAAATTTCTCTCAAGAAATGTTGGTTTAACCATTTGGATATTTGAATAGATTGAACTGAAATTAGCATGGATGGTCTCTCTCTCATTTGGGAATGTCTGGAATAATATCTTAGAGCTTCTCTTCAAGATGATGGTTTGAATACTTGGATGTATCTCCAAGGTTTAGCTCAAGGTTTGTTATTGCTTGTCTAATAATTATAATAGAACTCTCACCTCTCTAGGTTTGATGCTTAATAATTTGGAATAGAGAAAGATATATACTTCTTGAGTGGATCTCCTTGTTATAGTTCCAATGTTGAAGTGGAATGAGTACCATGAGGTTTCATGGTAGGATCATGGATAGTTTTATTACATGGAGAAGATAGTCAAGAATGATTTCTCCATTTTATTGTTACTGTGATTTCCAATAAAATGGATGTTCATATGTTATAGCAAGGAATATCATGTTGTGATCTTTAATAAGATCAAGTAGTTGATCCTTGATTAATAAATTCTTGTGTTGATTTTAATTCCATTTGATCTAACCCCTTAGATCAATTTATCTCTACCCAAAACAAGGTTTTAGCAAAGTCACATTGAGGTTTATAGCGCTTGACTTGATGAGCTACTTCTATTCCACCAAGGTCAAGTGAAACTTCAGTTACTGTGACTGTTTTACTTTTAAAGCGCGAAAATTCCCCAGATTTTCTATGCATGAATGCAATGCACACATCTGTTTCCTCTATTTTTGTAACCCCAATACCTGGGATATTACATTCTTCTACTCTGGGATCTCCTTCAATAAAGGGCTCTTTAGGCATCTCTCTCTGTGCAAGAGGTTGGAGGCTGCCCCACTTCTTCTGGTCGGCCGTGGTGGCGAGGAGAAGAAGTGCGGCGACGTTGAAGTCATCAGCAAGCTATGTTCCCTGGCAGGCCATGGAGGCGAGAGGGATCTTGCGCTGCTGCTTCTTCTTCCCCTGCTAACAGTGCGAATTGTAGGGTTGACAGGGGTTATCTGTGGAGATTCTACTCTGCCCTGCTTCTTTCTCTGTCCGGCTGTGGAGGCGAGGGGAGAAGAAGGGGTGGAGAGGTGGTCTTGCCTAGATGGTGCCGGCTCTTTCTTCGGTGGTTCATCAACAACGAGGAGAACCACGCAGCTGGCTCCATGGTTGCTGCGATCTACAACCGACAAGGTGGCCCTTGTTCAACCTCCATGGTGGAGGCCTTCCTCCGCCTATGCTGGAGCTCGACGTGTCCTTGTCGCCAAGTGATTCGTTCCCGACGGCTTGGAGATGACCAGCGGCATCGGTTCTTCACCGGAAGAAGGAGTGCGAGCGACCTCTCCATGTTCCTTGGCGGCGACGCTTCGAGGATGCCGGCGAGCGGTGGCAGAGAAGTCCCATGACTTGATTGCTTTTCTACTATTTTTTATGGGTTGTGTTTTATAAATATGCATGCCTTATCCTCAAATATCTGGTTCTTTAGGGCGAGTGCTGTAAGGGACATGTATGCAAATTGTACTCGCCACATGTTACTTCAATGAATTACCACCTTCTTGTTAAAAAAGGATTTGGGGAAAATTCCTCGCCCAGTGGTGGCCCTCAACCAAGTTTAGCATTCAGCGTGGCCTAATATTCTGTCCGTCATCCTAGGCCGTCCCTGCCACGGGGGATGACTTGGGCGTACCAGACAAGAGCCGCGACGTGTGCCACGTCGGAACCCATCGTCTAGGACAGTATTGTCAGCACGTCGTCTAGTCAAAATTAATAAAGATCCATTGTGGCGGCGCCGGTTCCCCCGTTAGGCGGCAAGGACACGTCTCGTCGTCGACGCTTCCACTTTCCCACTTGACGGCGTGCGGGTTTCCACACGCCCGCTGGACCAAATGCTGCAGTGGCATCCTCCCGATGATAAATAGGCCTCGACAGAGCGCACACTGCTCACTCCACTCGCCTCCTTCCAAACCCTAGCCGCTAGAGCATCGTCAACGAACACCATGGTAAGCATGCGCGATGGAGGCACGGTGGCGAACGGTTTCGCGCTGCGCACCCTCATCGTCGATGAGGCCTTGGCTCTATAGGATCACAAGTACCTCGCCACGCCGGACATGCGCCTGCCGTCGGGGTGGAGGATGAGTGACGAAGGCATCAACATCCCGCCGGTGCCCAAGTTGAACACCACTCGGTGGTGGCGCGAAGTAACCGCCCTCGCGAGAATCTCTCACCGGCGCAGCGAGCTTCGCCAACCTGGGACACCAGCAACACTGAAAACTTGCTGGCGTTCTTCGACGGCCGGCCGACAACGCGAGATACGACGTTATTTCATTGGTGCAACAGAACAAGCACGGGCGCGCGCATTGGTGGGCATGCCTAGACAGACCCTGGATGTTGGTGATGGCGCACGTCACTACCGACGGCGAGCGCCTGCAGACGCCACTTCCCTCGCCCATAGTCTAAGAATTAGGCAACGAGACTAACAGTATAAGAGCGAGATCCTCATCATCATAATTTACCTCCATGGACAACAAATCAGAAACGATCTCTCTAAAGATCGATAGGTGATTCATCATTGACGCACCTTCTTGCAGCTTGTGCGAGAACAACTTCATCTTGACGTGCATCTTATCGGTTAGATCTTTGGACATGCGGATCGATTCCAGCTTCAACCACAACGCCGTTGCGGATTTCTCAGCCAAGACTTCCGCAAGATATTGTTGGATAGATGAAGCTGAATTAATGAAAAAGCCTTACGGTCTTTCCTCTTTTCATCGTCGATCTAGGTCTTGGCATCTTTCTTGCCAAATCCATCAAGAGCTTCATCCAGATCAGAAGATTGGGTAAGGATCGCCCTCATCTTCACTTTCCATAGAGAAAATCTCGTGGTATAATCTAACTGCGGTAGATCGAACTTCAAGGAAGACATGTCGCAAAACCCTAGATTGAAACTCGGGCTCTGGTACCACTTGTTATAAAAGCGAAAAGCAAATAACAAAGAACGATAAAGGTAAACGCAGCGGAGACACAAGATTTAACGTGGAAACCCCTTCCAACACAGAAGGGAAAAAACCACGGTCGCCATCCAGCAAAACTTCACTATATCGGGGAGTACAAACGCCGTGGGTTATCTTATAATCTGATAAACCCTAGCCGGCGGCTTACAAGATGTATTTATAGGCGGTGCTAACGATCTGTACCGGCGACGGGCCTCGCTCCGCTCGTCAGAAGTTAGCCTCCCTTTAGTATATGAATTTGGATCATAATATAACAACCCGAAGTAACCACCCTGGCGATAATCTCTCACCGGCGCAGTGAGCTTCGCCAACCTAGGACACCAGCAACACTGAAAACTTGTTGGCGTTCTTCGACGGCCGGCCAACAACGTGAGATACATCGGTGCAACAGAACAAGCACATGCGCACGCATTGGTGGGCATACCTAGACGGACCCTGGATGTTGGTGATGGCGCACGTCACTACCGACGGCGAGCTCCTGCAGACGCCGCATCCCTCGCCCCCTAGTCTACATTGACGCATGCAGTAGAGCGCCCAGAGGTTGTCTCCAAGGAGGACGATGTCCGTCTCGTCATCCTCGCAGTCCTCCTCATCCACCGCGCCAGCATACGTCGCCCCGAAGTAGGAGCCGGTGTCTCCTCCTAGGAACCGCCACTAAATAGATCAAGGGCTAACCCTAACCTACAAATCTTACATAGACATCATACAAACCACCATTGGACTACACAACAACAATAGAAAGTAGAATGGTGGCCGAATCCAATTCTCTAGGGTTACAAAGATTTAGCAAAATGGAACAAAAACATGACCTTAATCGGACAAAATGAAGTGGATTGAATAGAACACCTCTTTACATCAAGAGGAGACCGAAATTCACGGAGAAATCTTCAAATATGAGGGATTTTGGGGGGAGGGATTTGAGAGGGGAGAGTGAGGTGGACGCGCCCTACTTTGTTCATGGTCGGGGTCTGAGGGGTAAGTGGTAGGTGGAGGGGATGGTGCGGACCATGCGACTTAACATGTTTCAAATGGGTACCACCCTTTTTTAGGAAGTTGAACTTCAAAAGGGTAAGCGCCCTTGCCAAGGGAGTTAACATCTCGAATCGTGGGCTCCACCTCGCCATGCTGGCACATATAGCCGCTGCTCGAGGCGCTACGGTAGAGAAGGTAGCGCCCCGGAGAGAGGTGCTACTAAAAGGGATCAGATTTTAAATATTTTTTAAAATAGAATTAAATTATGCTGAAATTTTGAAAAAGGGTCGAATTTGTGAAAATCGACCACATCAACCTCCAACACCAAGGACAAGGGCGGCACTCCAAAGTCCAAATTCCAAAAGCGCCCGTGTCCCGTCCAAAAGTTCCACGGGACGCAAAAGCTGCCGCATCAAACCTGACACAGCCTACCAACAAATCCTGCAGAGCCTGCAGCTTATTTACACGCTAGTGAAAAGCACATGTCAATCCTCCGTCGTCTCATTCTCAGGGCATGAGGGCATCTCCAGCGGCGCGACGCATTTTAGCGTCCGCGCGTCCGTTTGCGTCAGTCCTTTTGGTCGAAAACGACCGCGCGTCCGTTTGCGTCGGGGCTGGTTTCAGCGGCAGACGCATTTTTTTAGGACGAATCATTTTTTTGAACTGAAACATAATTTACAAAAACTGAAACATAACTTACATACTTGAAAACATAAAAAAAAACCTAAAACGCCTACTGCTGCGCATCGTGGCCGTGCCGCTCCTCGTCGCCGTCGAGCAAGATGACCTCGTGTATGTCCCACGGCCGCAGCCATCCGGGGAGCATACGCCGGACGCGATCGCGGTGCTCGAGGTTGAGGAGGCCGCGGCCGAGGCGGCGGTGGAGGCGCCCGTGGCCGCGGCCGTGGCGGCGGATGAGGAGCCCAGCCCATAAGGCCGTGGCGGCAGCGGAGGCGCCCAAGGCTATGGCGGCGGTGGAGGAGGCGCCGCCGAGTCCAGGAGCGCCCGTCGAGGGCTTCATCCGCGGACAGGCCCGGCGGCATGACAACGGTGGCGTAGCGGGGCAACGGCGGCCGCACGAGCGCGTCGTACTCGGGAGACGAGGAGGCCGAGCTTGGCCATCTCGTCGCCCGTCATGTTGTCGGGGAACTCGAAGTTCCGGCCCTCCGCCATGGTCTGCTGCCATTCGTGGAAGACGAGGCCGACGTAGTCCTCGCTGTCGTCCTTCACGTCCTCGCTATGGTACGCGAGCGCCTCGATGTAGTCGTCGTCGTACATGGCGTAGGCTTCGTCGTCGTCGTACATGGCGTAGGCTTCGTCGTCGTCATCCTCGTCCTCGCGGTCGTTGTGCTGCGGCTGCTCACGTCGCGTCGGCGCCTGCTGACGACGCGTCGGCGCCTGCTGACGACGAGCCGGCGGTGCAGGCCGAAGGGACAATCCCCGCCGCCCATGAAGCCGGCCCTTCGTCCGCCGTCCGTCTCCGTGGACAGGTACGTACGCCAACTCTCCGAGTCGATGGCGCACGCCGGATCGGCGAGGAGGTCCGCCGGCGCATGACCGCTCCGGCGCCGGATCTCCTTGGTCCGCTCGGTGCTCGCGCGCTGTGCACCGGAGGGACGGGCACCCGGCCGCAGCCGAGCCGCCACCGCGCGGCGCCGCACGCCGGACCGGGCGTCGCACGGCACCCATTTGCCGTGCATGAGCCTCCCCACCGTGACGGGGAGCGGCACCTTCTTGTTGCCGCCGCCGGAGGCCTCGAAGTCGTTCTTCTTCCCCATGGCGCAGCCGGCGGCTGTGGCGCGAGTGGAGCCGTGGGCGAAGGAGCAACGCGGACGCTGGACTTTTAAGGGCGTCCGCGCACGGGATACGATGCCATTGAAGGCGCCGCAGAAGCCCAGCCGCCGCCCGCCAGTGCACGCGCAGAAGAGGAAGCTGCGGCATTCAAGGCGACGGCTGCGGCGCAGACGCGGAAGCGATGGCCGCGGAAGCGATGCCCTCCATGCAGGCTCGCTGCTAGGCCGGCCCGGTGGAGACCGCAGCGGACACTTTGCGCGTCCGCGTAGCGTCCGCCGAGACGCAAACCTGGCGCATATTTGGACCAGGTTTGCGTCTCCGCGGACGGCCCGATCACTTTGCCAGACGCATTTACGACCAAAGCGGACGCGAGTCGCGTCGCTGGAGATGCCCTGAGCTCTACATCTCCAGTGGCCCACGAAACAGCAAGGCCTTGACCAACAGCAGAACATCCACTGTCTCTAGCTCTTGCTCGGTCACACCTTCAGTCCTCACTCATTGTCCATGGCAGCTCGCCGGCCGGCTTCCTCCCTGTCCATGGCCTCCACCAACGTCGCCCACCTACCTCTCTACCTGCTCCTCCTATCGCTGCTCATCACCACCCCGTCCTCGGCGGCAGACGCGCAGCAGCCAGTACACGACCTCTTGCTCAGCTTCAAGGCCTCCCTGCACGACCCCTCCGGCGCCCTCGCCTCCTGGTCCAGCTCCACGCCCTACTGCAACTGGCCCCACGTCACCTGCACGGCCGCCGCCGCCGCCAACACCTCGTCCGCCACCGTCTCCCTTTCTCTCCAGGGCCTCGGCCTCTCGGGCGACCTCAACGCCTCCGCGCTCTGCCGGGTCCCCGGCCTCGCCGGCCTCAGCCTCGCCAACAACGCCTTCAACCAGACCGTCCCGCTGCAGCTCTCGCGCTGCGCCTCGCTCGTCTCCCTCAACCTCAGCGCCGGCGCCTTCTGGGGCCCGCTGCCGGAGCAGCTCGCCGCGCTCGCCGGCCTCGCCTCGCTCGACCTCGCCGGCAACGACATCGAGGGCACGGTGCCGCCGGGCCTCGCCGCGCTGCGGGCGCTCCAGGTGCTCGACCTCCGCGGCAACCGCCTCTCCGGCGTGCTGCACCCGGCGCTGTTCCGGAACCTCACCAGCCTGCACTACCTCGACCTGTCCGGGAACCAGTTCCTCGAGTCCCCGCTGCCGCCGGAGCTCGGCCGCATGGCCAGCCTCAGGTGGCTCTTCCTGCAGGGCTCCGGGTTCAGCGGCGCCATCCCCGACACCTTCCTCGGGCTCGAGCAGCTGGAGGCCCTCGATCTGTCCATGAACAGCTTGGCCGGAGCCGTGCCGCCGGGGTTCGGCCTCAGGTTTCAGAAGCTGCTGTCGCTCGATTTGTCGCGGAATGGCTTCTCCGGGCCGTTCCCGGACGGTGTCGAGAAGTGCCTGATGCTGCAGAGGTTCCAGGTGCAGGGCAACGCATTCACCGGGGAGCTCCCCGCCGGCCTGTGGTCGCTGCCGGACCTGCAGGTGATCCGCGCCGAGAATAACCGGTTCTCCGGCCGGCTGCCCGAGCTCCCCGCCGGGGCGTCTCGGCTCGAGCAGGTCCAGGTTGACAACAACAGCCTCTCCGGTGCGATACCTCGGACCATCGGCACGATCCGCACCATGTACCGCTTCTCAGCCTCCCTGAACGAGCTCAGCGGCACCTTGCCGGACAACCTCTGCGACTCGCCGGCGATGAGCATTATCGACGTCTCCCGCAACGCGCTCTCCGGCCCGGTCCCCGAGCTCAGGAGCTGCAAGAGGCTGGTGTCGCTGCGCCTCTCCAGCAACGGTTTCACAGGGACGATACCGGCGTCCCTCGGTGACTTGCCCGTGCTGACGTACATTGACCTGTCCAGCAATGGCCTCACCGGCGCCATTCCTGCAGAGCTCCAGAACCTGAAGCTTGCGCTGCTCAACGTGTCTTATAACCGTCTCTCTGGCCCTGTGCCTCTGCAGCTGGTCTCCGGCCTTCCTGCCGTGTTTCTTGAAGGAAACCCGGGGCTCTGCGGTCCCGGACTGGCGAACGACTGCGGTGCACCATTGAGAAAGCATCAGAAGCTAGCATTGGCCGCAACCGTGGCCTCATTCGTTACCGGGGCGGCGCTGCTGGCTATAGGAGCATTTGCAATTTGCAGGAGGGTACAAGGCAAGAAATCATCCCCATGGAAGCTGGTGCTTTTTCACCCTATCAAGATCACCGGAGAGGAGTTGTTCACCGCGTTCCACGAGAAGAACGTCATTGGCAGGGGAGCATTTGGAAAGGTCTATCTGATCGAGCTACAAGATGGGCAAAGAGTGGCTGTGAAGCGGCTGTTATCGTCAGGCAACCTAACATTCAGAGAAGTGAAGAATGAGATGAAAGTACTGGCAAAAATCCGGCACAAGAATATTGCAAAGATCATAGGCTTCTGCTACTCAGAAGGAGAGGTCAGCGTCATATATGAATACTTTCAGAAAGGAAGCTTACAAGATATGATCTACGCGCCGAAATTCACTCTGGGATGGAACGATAGGCTAAAGGTTGCACTGGGAGTAGCTCAAGGACTGGCGTACCTTCACCATGATTATACTTCTTGCGTGCTCCATCGTGATCTAAAGTCGAGCAATGTGCTTCTTGCTGATGACTTCGAGCCCAGGGTTGCAGGGTTTGGGATTCAACGTGTTGTCGGGGAAAAGGCATACCGATCTTCCTTGGATTCAGATTTAAATCACAAGTGCTACATCGCGCCAGGTATGCATTTCTTTAGCTGAATTGGTACACTCAGGTTTTGTTGAATAGTAACACTTTGAAGTGTCTGCATCTTGTTGAATAGCAGTTCAAATGTTCAGATGTTCAGAAGCACCTTGTGTACTAGTCACCCATACTACTCCCTCCATCCATAAAAGGATGTCTAAAATTTGTTAAAATTTAGATATATCTATACCCGATTTAGTATACAGATACATCCAGATTTTGGCAAAGTTGAGACATCGTTTTATGGATAGAGGAATACATTGTTTTAGTACTAACCTGGCTGCATAACATATGGAAAAGGAAGAGTTGGTGATTGCACATTTAACTGAAGTTCGCTTCTGTTTTCTTGAAACCAGAGCAAAACTTCACCAAGAACCCAACAAACTTCATGGACGTATACAGCTTTGGGGTCATTCTTCTGGAGCTGATCACTGGGAGGCCAGCAGAGCAGCCGGCAGCCAAGGACTGCTCAGACATCGTGAACTGGGTGCGGAGGCGAATCAACTTGATCGATGGTGTGTCGCAGATACTTGATCCGAGCATATCCTGCACCGCTCCACAGGGGATGCAGGCAGCCCTGGAGCTTGCAGTGCGCTGCACCTCAGTGAAGCCTGAACAAAGACCGGCCATGTATGAAGTTGTGCAGTCGCTGCGGACGTTGTAGCTCAGCGTTCATCCACGTACACCACCATCTACTGAAGTTGCTACGGGATCTTACTGGAACCATGACACCACCATAAACTGAAGTTGCTATGGGATCTTGACTGGAGAAGGACTTCAATGTTCTGTCCCAGATTGTGATATTTTGACTTCAGACTATCTGTCACCATGTAGTTCCATGTTGTATATATTATGGGATTGTGATAACATTGAAAGAATAGAGAGAAATAATATGACAAGAACTTCGATGTTGGCACTGCCATTTGCATGTTTTCTCACCAAGCAGTTTTCAAGTACAGAAAGAACTTCAAGAAGAAAATAGCCATACAACAATGAAAGAACAATCCCAGCTCAGCAATACTTGAATATACTCTGCATCCATGGAAACCAGCATACTACAACGAAGTTGCTATGGGATCTTGACTGTAGAAGCACTTCAGTCAATGTTCTGTCTCAGGTTGTGATGTTCTGAGTTCAGACCATCTGTTACCATGTAGCTCCTACATGTGTATACCGTGGGTTTGTTGACAGAATAAAACACCACTGTGTTCTTTCAGCAAAAAGCAGTTTTGAGGTACAAAAGAAACTTAAGCATAACAAGTGATACAGCGATTAAAGAACAATTCTAACTCACGAATATTTAAATATCCTCTTCCTTATTCCATCATAATATGATGGACATAAGCTTACAACAACAATTATTCCATTACATGACATAAAATTAACATATGAAGATGATATGGACTACACACCAACAACAGACTGAAGCAAATTATTTTAGGAAATATATAAATGAGAACAAACTATTGGCTAAATGAAGCAATTGTTGAAATATTGGGCCTACACTTAGTGGCCCAAATTAGATTTCAGTTTTTCCTATAAATCTCAAAGCCCACATAGTGGCAGCCTTGTGAGTTTGAGCCCAAGTTGGTGGCAGCTCACTAGGGAGTGGCAAGAGGTGGGAAGTTTAGTCCCACATGGAAAGTTGGGAGGAAGTTAGACCACCTTATAAGGTGGGTTGTTTCACCACTAGTAAGTGAGTGAGAATAGGAGTGCTACACACGCGCGCTCCTCCTCCTCCTCGCTCGTCTCGACTCGACACGACGCGCGCCGCGCTCGTGGTGAGTGGATTGAGCCTCGAGCCGAGACTTTCCTTACTTTTTGCAGCCTCGAGAAAACGAACGAGTCCTAGACGGACGCGTCGCAGCTTAGTCGGTTCGGGTCGCTCCCGGATCGTGGGCTATCCGTAACCGACTCGAAACGTTCGTGCGACGTGGGCGTGGCCCACGTTGCCTAGGGTTTCCCGAGCCTATATAATCTCTTGCCCGGCTACCGCAGAAATACATCTAATACACGAGTTAGGGTTTCCACCTCTCTCTGCTTGCGCCGCCGTCGTAGCCTACTCCATCCCGTGCGCCGACGTGCATCGGCGAACGGGAGAGCAGGTCTCCGGAACCACTCGTCTTTGCGATCCTGTACGGGAGAGGGCGAATTAGGTTTTTGGGAAGCGCTCTGCGCGACTGCTCAAGCTCTTCATCACGGGTCGCCTTCCGTCCAAGTCGGGCGGTGCTGCCTACCGTCGTCTACAACGCCGTCTACTTCGACCCGTCGTCCCCGTCATCAACAACGTTGTCATCAACAACGTTACTGCTGCGACATCATCTGCTATACCTCCACCGCCACCTCCACCAGATCGGTACGTGCGACATATCTCGATCTGTTTAGCGATGGATGTTGTACTGTTTGCTATGCTACTGTTCATGTTGATCACTACATCTAGTGTGTTCGAGTTTCACGTGTTAGTAGTTACTGTCGTCATGCTTAATATTCTGGAATTAATCATGGAAATTGTGCCTAATTATCCAACAATCCAAAAACCTAATTGTAGGCAATTTCCTGAGTTAACAATGGCTGGTTTTTCCGATGCACCGAGGCCGGATAAGTTTACCGGTGTGCACTTTAAGAGATGGCAGTATAAGGCCATGCTCCGGCTTACTCATCCGAAAGTGTTCGATGTTACCGATGGTTTACCCGAAGGAACTATATCTGATCAAGATCGAACAAGTTCAAGGAAAACAATACTCTCTTTGTCGGATGCGTTCGAGCATTCTTGTCGATCGTCTGTGTGATGTGTACATGCACATAACAGATGGTAAAGAGCTTTGGGAGGCACTGAATGCTAAGTTCGGTGCAACCGATGCAGGCAGTGAACTGTACATCATGGAGAACTTCCATGACATCAGGATGGTTAACAATCGTTCTGTAGTCGAACAAGCTCATGAGATACAGGTGCATTGCGAAAGAGCTTGAGCTCCTTAAGTGTGCCTTACCCGACAAGTTTGTGGCTGGATGCATCATCGCTAAGTTGCCCCCTTCATGGAGGAACTTTGCCACAACTCTCAAACACAAGAGACAAGGAGATATCGCTTGAAAATCTGATAGCATCTCTTGATGTTGAGGAGAAAGCTCGGGCTAAGGATAATACCGAGAAAGGAGAGGGTCAGGCCTAGCGCCAACATGGTGCGGAAGAAACCCTACAAGCAAGAACAAAGGGAATAACAAGCCCTCCTTCAATAAGCCTATGAAGACTACAACCTTCAAGAAGAAGAAGATGATAAACAAAGCGGATCCGAGCTGCTTTACATGTGGAGAGACCGGCCACTTTTCTAAGGACCTGTCCAGCAGAGGGCAGACCGCAAGAAAAAGGCGAGGCAAGTCAACACGGTGACCGCTAGCAATGCCGATGGGTACGGTAATCTCTTTACTTGTTCTTTCGGTACTTCAATCTCCATGTTGGTGGATTGATACAAAGTGCTAATGTTCATGTGTGTGCCGACATATCCATGTTCACTTCTTACCAGGTCGCCCGGGATTCTTCCGTCTTGATGGGGAATGGGTCACATGCTTCCGTTCGTGGTGTTGGCACTGTAGATCCGAAGTTCACTTCGGGAAGATCGTGCAGTCGAGGAACGTGCAGCATGTCCCTACTATGAACAAGAATCTCGTTAGCGGCTCCCTTCTATGCAGAGATGGGTTTAAGGTTGTTTTAGAGTCGAATAAAGTAGTTGTTTCCAAGTTTGGACAATTTATTGGTAAAGGCTATGAGTGCGGAGGCT
>NC_061514.1:113774405-113811404 GCF_022539505.1 Lolium rigidum | reverse complement strand
ATGCATGGCGCACGCACGTCGGGCACGCGCGGGACGCACAGATCGTCGGATGACGATCCGACGGCGCTGGGCCGTCGTCTTCCTCCCGATACTGCAAGCTTGTGACGGCGATATCTCTCACCTCAGGGCACGGTTTGCGGCGGGGTTTGGTGCGTTGGACAGGGCTTCAAAACGGTATAGGTGTTGGAGGCTATGGTGACGAAAATCTGAGCGGCTTTGAGTGTGGCCGCCGGGTGCACGCCGGCGAGCTTTGGCGCCGTGGAGAGGCAAGGAGGGAGGAGGAGAGGCTCTAGGAGGGAGAGGAGGATGCGGCTAGGTGTGGTGGTGCTGTCCAAGGAGAGCGGAGGGGTTTATATAGGGTCCAGGGATGGGAACGCGACGTGGAGGTCATGGCGGGCGACGTCACGGTGCACGTCGTGTGCAGTCGACTCCGGCGTGGCTTTGGCGTCAGCAAGAGAGGTACTGGGTAGGTGGTGAAGCGCGCGTAGTGGCGAGATGGATGGCGTTGTGTGCAGAGCACACGGGTACATGGTCGACGTTGGCGTCCTCGCGTCGTGGCGTCGTCCTGGCGTGATTGAGCGTCAATGGTCATGTCTAGCAGGTGTTCTGGGGTGAGAGGAGGTGAGTGGCTGATACGTCTCCGACGTATCGATAATTTCTTATGTTCCATGCCACATTATTGATGATATCTACATGTTTTATACACATTATATGTCGTATTTATGCATTTTCCGGCACTAACCTATTAACGAGATGCCGAAGAGCCGATTCTTGTTTTCTGCTATTTTTGGTTTCAGAAATCCTACAAAGGAAATATTCTCGGAACTGGACGAAATCAACGCCCAGGGGCCTATTTTGCCACGAAACTTCCAGAAGACCGAAGAGAAGACGAAGTGGGGCCACGGGGCGCCGCCACACTAGGGCGGCGCGGCCCAGGAGGGGCCCGCGCGGCCCTGATGTGTGGTTCCCCCGTGACCCCTCCGACTCCGCCCTTCCGCCTACTTAAGGTCTTCGTCGCGAAACCCCCAGTACCGAGTGTCACGATACGGAAAACCTTACTGAGACGCCACCGCCGCCAATCCCATCTCGGGGGATTCTGGAGATCACCTCCGGCACCTTGCCGGAGAGGGGAATCATCTCCCGGAGGACTCTTCACCGCCATGGTCGCCTCCGGAGTGATGAGTGAGTAGTTCACCCCTGGACTATGGGTCCATAGCAGTAGCTAGATGGTTGTCTTCTCCTCATGTGCTTCATTGTCGGATCTTGTGAGCTGCCTAACATGATCAAGATCATCTATCCGTAATTCTATATGTTGTGTTTGTCGGGATCCGATGGATAGAGAATACTATGTTATGTTGATTATCAATCTATTACCTATGTGTTGTTTATGATCTTGCATGCTCTCCATTATTAGTAGAGGCTCGGCCAAGTTTTTGCTCTTAACTCCAAGAGGGAGTATTTATGCTCGATAGTGGGTTCATGCCTCCATTAAACTCGGGACGAGTGACGGAAAGTTCTAAGGTTGTGGATGTGTTGTTGCCACTAGGGATAAAACATTGATGCTATGTCCGAGGATGTAGTTATTGATTACATTACGCACCATACTTAATGCAATTGTCCGTTGTTTTGCAACTTAATACTTGGAAGGGGTTCGAATGATAACTCTGAAGGTGGACTTTTTAGGCATAGATGCATGTCTGGATAGCGGTCTATGTACTTTGTCGTAATGCCCAATTAAATGTCACAATATTCATCATATCATGTATGTGCATTGTCATGCTCTCTTTATTTGTCAATTGCCCGACCGTAATTTGTTCACCCAACATGCTATTTATCTTATGGGAGAGACACCTCTAGTGAACTGTGGACCCCGGTCCATTCTTTTACATTGAATACAATCTACTGCAATACTTCTTTACTATTCTCTGCAAACAATCATCATCCACACTATACATCTAATCCTTTGTTACAGACAAGCCGGTGAGATTGACAACCTCACTCGTTTCGTTGGGGCAAAGTACTTTGGTTGTGTTGTGCGGGTTCCACGTTGGCGCCGGAATCTCCGGTGTTGCGCCGCACTACATCCCGCCGCCATCAACCTTCAACGTGCTTCTTGGCTCCTCCTGGTTCGATAAACCTTGGTTTCTTTACGAGGGAAAACTTGCTCGCCGTACGCATCACACCTTCCTCTTGGGGTTCCCAACGGACGCGTGTTGTACGCGTATCAAGCTCTTTTTCTGGCGCCGTTGCCGGGGAGATCAAGACACGCTGCAAGGGGATTCTCCACAATCCAATCTCTTTACTTTGTTTTTGGCTTGCTCTATTTTATTTACTACTTTGTTTGCTGCACTTATATCAAAACACAAAAAAAAATTAGTTGCTAGCTTTACTTTATTTACTGTCTTGCACTCTATATCAAAAACACAAAAAAAATAGTTACTTGCATTTACTTTACTTGTTTCATCATGTTTCCTCCTAAGTTTATTCTTAAAGATGTACCGGTAGGCCGAGGGTCTATCCTCGGGAAAGATAACATAGAAATTTTTTTCACTCATATTAGTACGGTTGAAGATTTTGAAGATAGACACTTGGTAGAACTTGCTCCTACTTATGAAATTGCTGTTGCTTCTTTAGTACACGCGTTAGAAGCTAGATTTGTTAATCTCAATCCTGTAATTCAACATATGTTTCTTACACTTAGTGATATGGAAGAAGGAGAAAAGAAAGATTTTGTATTAGAAACCCTTCTTAAAGAATTTGGGGGAATAGCAAGAGAAGCTAGAAAGGTCTTTACTAAATATAATATGCTTGGCTCTTATACAAACTTTGCTAGCACCCTTGAGAAGATGTATAAAGATAGACAAAAGTACACTAATAAAGTTAATTATGAGGGGGATATTAAAACATCGATACCTTGCAAGCTCTTGGGAATGTGCGAGGCACTAGAAAAGAATTTTGATTGGATTGTTCCTGAAGATTTGTTTGATGAGAGTAGCAAGCCTAAGGGTAATAAAAGGGAGCCTCCGAAACTTACATAGATAAGATACAATGCATAGTTGAGAAAACTCCAAACCCCGTTGTCGATGCTTCATCTCTCGATAATACTTGATATACACTTTACGCGCCTAGGCGAAAGGCGTTAAAGAAAGCGCTTATGGGAGACAACCCATGTTTTTACTACAGTAATTTTATTTTATATTTGAGTCTTGGAAGTTGTTTACTACTGTAGCAACCTCTCCTTATCTTAGTTTTGTGCATTGTTGTGCCAAGTAAAGTCGTTGATAGTAAGGTTTATACTAGATTTGGATTACTGCGCGAGTATGCATTTCTTTGCTGTCACGAATTTCGACCTGCCTCTCTGTAGGTAGCTCATAAAAATATGCCAATTTACGTGCGTGATCCTCAGATATGTACGCAAGTTTCATTCAATTTGGGCGTTTTCATTTGAGCAAGTCTGGTGCCTCAATAAAATCCATCTTACGGACTGTTCTGTTTTGACAGATTCTGCCTTTTATTTCGCATTGCCTCTTTTGCTATGATGGATGAATTTATTTGTTCCATTAATGTCCAGTAGCTTTATGCAATGTCCAGAAGTGTTAAGAATGATTGTGTCACCTCTGAACATGTTAATTTTTATTATGCACTAACCCTCTAATGAGTTGTTTCGAGTTTGGTGTGGAGGAAGTTTTCAAGGATCAAGAGAGGAGGATGATACAATATGATCAAGGAGAGTGAAAGCTCTAAGCTTGGGGATGCCCCGGTGGTTCACCCCTGCATATTCTAAGAAGACTCAAGCGTCTAAGCTTGGGGATGCCCAAGGCATCCCCTTCTTCATCGACAACATTATCGGGTTCCTCTAGTGAAACTATATTTTTATTCCATCACATCTTATGTGCTTTGCTTGGAGCGTCGGTTTGTTTTTGTTTTTGTTTTTGTTTGAATAAAATGGATCCTAGCATTCATTGTGTGGGAGAGAGACACGCTCCGTTGTTGCATATGGACAAATATGTCCTTAGGCTTTACTCATAGTATTCATGGCGAAGGTTGAATCTTCTTCGTTAAATTGTTATATGGTTGGAATTGGGAAATGCTACATGTAGTAATTCTAAAATGTCTTGAATAATTTGATACTTGGCAATTGTTGTGCTCATGTTTAAGCTCTTGCATCATATACTTTGCACCTATTAACGAAGAAACACCTAGAGCTTGCTAAAATTTGGTTTGCATATTTGGTCTCTCTAAAGTCTAGATAATGTCTAGTATTGAGTTTGAACAACAAGGAAGACGGTGTAGAGTATTATAATGTTTACAATATGTCTTTTATGTGAGTTTTGCTGCACCGGTTCATCCTTGTGTTTGTTTCAAATAACCTTGCTAGCCTAAACCTTGTATCGAGAGGAAATACTTCTCATGCATCCAAAATCCTTGAGCCAACCACTATGCCATTTGTGTCCACCATACCTACCTACTACATGGTATTTCTCCGCCATTCCAAAGTAAATTTCTTGAGTGCTACCTTTAAAATTTCCATTCTTTACCTTTGCAATATATAGCTCATGGGACAAATAGTTTAAAAACTATTGTGGTATTGAATATGTACTTATGCACTTTATCTCTTATTAAGTTGCTTGTTGTGCGATAACCATGTTTTCTGGGGATGCCATCAACTACTCTTTGTTGAATATCATGTGAGTTCCTATGCATGTCCGTCTTGTCTGAAGTAAGGGAGATCTACCACTTTAATGGTTAGAGCATGCATATTGTTAGCGAAGAACATTGGGCCGCTAACTAAAGCCATGAATCATGGTGGAAGTTTCAGTTTTGGACATATATCCTCAATCTCATATGAGAACACTAATTGTTGCTACATGCTTATGCATTAAAGAGGAGTCCATTATCTGTTGTCTATGTTGTCCCGGTATGGATGTCTAAGTTGAGAATAATCAAAAGCGAGAAATCCAAAATGCGAGCTTTCTCCTTAGACCATTGTACAGGCGGCATAGAGGCACCCCTTTGTGACACTTGGTTAAAACATGTGTATTGTGATGATCCCGGTAGTCCAAGCTAATTAGGACAAGGTGCGGGCACTATTAGTATACTATGCATGAGGCTTGCAACTTGTAAGATATAATTTACATGATACATATGCTTTATTACTACCGTTGACAAAATTGTTTCATGTTTTCAAAATAAAAGCTCTAGCACAAAAATAGTAATTAATGCTTCCTCTGCGAAGGGCCTTTCTTTTACTTTTATGTTGAGTCAGTTCACCTATTTCTCTCCACCTCAAGAAGCAAACACTTGTGTGAACTGTGCATTGATTCCTACATACTTGCATATTGCACTTGTTATATTACTCTATGTTGACAATATCCATGAGATATACATGTTACAAGTTGAAAGCAACCGCTGAAACTTAATCTTCCTTTGTGTTGCTTCAATACCTCTACTTTGAATTATTGCTTTATGAGTTAACTCTTATGCAAGACTTATTGATGCTTGTCTTGAAGTACTATTCATGAAAAGTCTTTGCTTTATGATTCATTTGTTTACTCATGTCATTACCATTGTTTTGATCGCTGCATTCATTACATATGCTTACAATAGTATGATCAAGTTTATGATGGCATGTCACTCCAGAAATTATCTTTGTTATCGTTTACCTGCTCGGGACGAGCGAGAACTAAGCTTGGGGATGCTGATACGTCTCCGACGTATCGATAATTTCTTATGTTCCATGCCACATTATTGATGTTATCTACATGTTTTATACACATTATATGTCGTATTTATGCATTTTCCGGCACTAACCTATTAACGAGATGCCGAAGAGCCGATTCTTTGTTTTCTGCTGTTTTTGGTTTCGGAAATCCTACAAAGGAAATATTCTCGGAATTGGACGAAATCAACGCCCGGGGGCCTATTTTGCCACGAAGCTTCCAGAAGACCGAAGAGAAGACGAAGTGGGGCCACGAGGCGCCGCCACACTAGGGCGGCGCGGCCCAGGAGGGGCCCGCGCGGCCCTGCTGTGTGGGGCCCCCGTGACCCCTTCGACTCCACCCTTCCGCCTACTTAAGGTCTTCGTCGCGAAACCCCCAGTACCGAGAGCCACGATACAGAAAACCTTACTGAGACGCCGCCGCCGCCAATCCCATCTCGGGGGATTCTGGAGATCACCTCCGGCACCCTGCCGGAGAGGGGAATCATCTCCCGGAGGACTCTTCACCGCCATGGTCGCCTCCGGAGTGATGAGTGAGTAGTTCACCCCTGGACTATGGGTCCATAGCAGTAGCTAGATGGTTGTCTTCTCCTCATGTGCTTCATTGTCGGATCTTGTGAGCTGCCTAACATGATCAAGATCATCTATCCGTAATTCTATATGTTGTGTTTGTCGGGATCCGATGGATAGAGAATACTATGTTATGTTGATTATCAATCTATTACCTATGTGTTGTTTATGATCTTGCATGCTCTCCATTATTAGTAGAGGCTCGGCCAAGTTTTTGCTCTTAACTCCAAGAGGGAGTATTTATGCTCGATAGTGGGTTCATGCCTCCATTAAACACTGGGACAGTGACGAGAAAGTTCTAAGGTTGTGGATGTGTTGTTGCCACTAGGGATAAAACATTGATGCTATGTCCGAGGATGTAGTTATTGATTACATTACGCACCATACTTAATGCAATTGTCTGTTGTTTTGCAACTTAATACTGGAAGGGGTTCGAATGATAACCTGAAGGTGGACTTTTTAGGCATAGATGCATGCTGGATAGCGGTCTATGTACTTTGTCGTAATGCCCAATTAAATGTCACAATATTCATCATATCATGTATGTGCATTGTCATGCTCTCTTTATTTGTCAATTGCCCGACTGTAATTTGTTCACCCAACATGCTATTTATCTTATGGGAGAGACACCTCTAGTGAACTGTGGACCCCGGTCCATTCTTTTACATTGAATACAATCTACTGCAATACTTCTTTACTATTCTTTGCAAACAATCATCATCCACACTATACATCTAATCCTTTGTTACAGCAAGCCGGTGAGATTGACAACCTCACTGTTTCGTTGGGGCAAAGTACTTTGGTTGTGTTGTGCAGGTTCCACGTTGGCGCGGAATCTCTGGTGTTGCGCCGCACTACATCCCGCCGCCATCAACCTTCAACGTGCTTCTTGGCTCCTCCTGGTTCGATAAACCTTGGTTTCTTTCTCGAGGGAAAACTTGCCGCCGTACGCATCACACCTTCCTCTTGGGGTTCCCAACGGACGCGTGTTGTACGCGTATCAAGCTCTTTTTCTGGCGCCGTTGCCGGGGAGATCAAGACACGCTGCAAGGGGATTCTCCACAATCCAATCTCTTTACTTTGTTTTTGGCTTGCTCTATTTTATTTACTACTTTGTTTGCTGCACTTATATCAAAACACAAAAAAAAATTAGTTGCTAGCTTTACTTTATTTACTGTCTTGCACTCTATATCAAAAACACAAAAAAAATAGTTACTTGCATTTACTTTACTTGTTTCATCATGTTTCCTCCTAAGTTTATTCTTAAAGATGTACCGGTAGGCCGAGGGTCTATCCTCGGGAAAGATAACATAGAAATTTTTTTCACTCATATTAGTACGGTTGAAGATTTTGAAGATAGACACTTGGTAGAACTTGCTCCTACTTATGAAATTGTCTGTTGCTTCTTTAGTACACGCGTTAGAAGCTAGATTTGTTAATCTCAATCCTGTAATTCAACATATGTTTCTTACACTTAGTGATATGGAAGAAGGAGAAAAGAAAGATTTTGTATTAGAAACCCTTCTTAAAGAATTCGGGGGAATAGCAAGAGAAGCTAGAAAGGTCTTTACTAAATATAATATGCTTGGCTCTTATACAAACTTTGCTAGCACCCTTGAGAAGATGTATAAAGATATACAAAAGTACACTAATAAAGTTAATTATGAGGGGGATATTAAAACATCGATACCTTGCAAGCTCTTGGGAATGTGCGAGGCACTAGAAAAGAATTTTGATTGGATTGTTCCTGAAGATTTGTTTGATGAGAGTAGCAAGCCTAAGGGTAATAAAAAGGGAGCCTCTGAAACTTACATAGATAAGATACAATGCATAGTTGAGAAAACTCCAAACCCCGCTGTCGATGCTTCATCTCTCGATAATACTTGATATACACTTTCTGCGCCTAGCTGAAAGGCGTTAAAGAAAAGCGCTTATGGGAGACAACCCATGTTTTTACTACAGTAATTTTATTTTATATTTGAGTCTTGGAAGTTGTTTACTACTGTAGCAACCTCTCCTTATCTTAGTTTTGTGCATTGTTGTGCCAAGTAAAGTCGTTGATAGTAAGGTTTATACTAGATTTGGATTACTGCGCAGCATATGATTTCTTTGTCTGTCACGAATTTCGACCTGCCTCTCTGTAGGTAGCTCATAAAAATATGCCAATTTACGTGCGTGATCCTCAGATATGTACGCAAGTTTCATTCAATTTGGGCGTTTTCATTTGAGCAAGTCTGGTGCCTCAATAAAATCCATCTTACGGACTGTTCTGTTTTGACAGATTCTGCCTTTTATTTCGCATTGCCTCTTTTGCTATGATGGATGAATTTATTTGTTCCATTAATGTCCAAGTAGCTTTATGCAATGTCCAGAAGTGTTAAGAATGATTGTGTCACCTCTGAACATGTTAATTTTTATTATGCACTAACCCTCTAATGAGTTGTTTCGAGTTTGGTGTGGAGGAAGTTTTCAAGGATCAAGAGAGGAGGATGATACAATATGATCAAGGAGAGTGAAAGCTCTAAGCTTGGGGATGCCCGGTGGTTCACCCCTGCATATTCTAAGAAGACTCAAGCGTCTAAGCTTGGGGATGCCCAAGGCATCCCCTTCTTCATCGACAACATTATCGGGTTCCTCTAGTGAAACTATATTTTTATTCCATCACATCTTATGTGCTTTGCTTGGAGCGTCGGTTTGTTTTTGTTTTTGTTTTTGTTTGAATAAAATGGATCCTAGCATTCATTGTGTGGGAGAGAGACACGCTCCGCTGTTGCATATGGACAAATATGTCCTTAGGCTTTACTCATAGTATTCATGGCGAAGGTTGAATCTTCTTCGTTAAATTGTTATATGGTTGGAATTGGGAAATGCTACATGTAGTAATTCTAAAATGTCTTGAATAATTTGATACTTGGCAATTGTTGTGCTCATGTTTAAGCTCTTGCATCATATACTTTGCACCTATTAACGAAGAAACACCTAGAGCTTGCTAAAATTTGGTTTGCATATTTGGTCTCTCTAAAGTCTAGATAATGTCTAGTATTGAGTTTGAACAACAAGGAAGACGGTGTAGAGTATTATAATGTTTACAATATGTCTTTTATGTGAGTTTTGCTGCACCGGTTCATCCTTGTGTTTGTTTCAAATAACCTTGCTAGCCTAAACCTTGTATCGAGAGGAAATACTTCTCATGCATCCAAAATCCTTGAGCCAACCACTATGCCATTTGTGTCCACCATACCTACCTACTACATGGTATTTCTCCGCCATTCCAAAGTAAATTGCTTGAGTGCTACCTTTAAAATTTCCATTCTTTACCTTTGCAATATATAGCTCATGGGACAAATAGTTTAAAAACTATTGTGGTATTGAATATGTACTTATGCACTTTATCTCTTATTAAGTTGCTTGTTGTGCGATAACCATGTTTTCTGGGGATGCCATCAACTACTCTTTGTTGAATATCATGTGAGTTCCTATGCATGTCCGTCTTGTCTGAAGTAAGGGAGATCTACCACTTTAATGGTTAGAGCATGCATATTGTTAGCGAAGAACATTGGGCCGCTAACTAAAGCCATGAATCATGGTGGAAGTTTCAGTTTTGGACATATATCCTCAATCTCATATGAGAACACTAATTGTTGCTACATGCTTATGCATTAAAGAGGAGTCCATTATCTGTTGTCTATGTTGTCCCGGTATGGATGTCTAAGTTGAGAATAATCAAAAGCGAGAAATCCAAAATGCGAGCTTTCTCCTTAGACCTTTGTACGAGCGGCATAGAGGCACCCCTTTGTGACACTTGGTTAAAACATGTGTATTGTGATGATCCCGGTAGTCCAAGCTAATTAGGACAAGGTGCGGGCACTATTAGTATACTATGCATGAGGCTTGCAACTTGTAAGATATAATTTACATGATACATATGCTTTATTACTACCGTTGACAAAATTGTTTCATGTTTTCAAAATAAAAGCTCTAGCACAAATATAGCAATCAATGCTTCCCTCTGCGAAGGGCCTTTCTTTTACTTTTATGTTGAGTCGGTTCACCTATTTCTCTCCACCTCAAGAAGCAAACACTTGTGTGAACTGTGCATTGATTCCTACATACTTGCATATTGCACTTGTTATATTACTCTATGTTGACAATATCCATGAGATATACATGTTACAAGTTGAAAGCAACCGCTGAAACTTAATCTTCCTTTGTGTTGCTTCAATACCTCTACTTTGAATTATTGCTTTATGAGTTAACTCTTATGCAAGACTTATTGATGCTTGTCTTGAAGTACTATTCATGAAAAGTCTTTGCTTTATGATTCATTTGTTTACTCATGTCATTACCATTGTTTTGATCGCTGCATTCATTACATATGCTTACAATAGTATGATCAAGTTTATGATGGCATGTCACTCCAGAAATTATCTTTGTTATCGTTTACCTGCTCGGGACGAGCGAGAACTAAGCTTGGGGATGCCGATACGTCTCCGACGTATCGATAATTTCTTATGTTCCATGCCACATTATTGATGTTATCTACATGTTTTATACACATTATATGTCGTATTTATGCATTTTCCGGCACTAACCTATTAACGAGATGCCGAAGAGCCGATTCGTCGTTTTCTGCTTGTTTTTGGTTTCGTAAATCCTACAAAGGAAATATTCTCGGAATTGGACGAAATCAACGCCCGGGGGCCTATTTTGCCACGAAGCTTCCGGAAGACCGAAGAGAAGACGAAGTGGGGCCACGAGGCGCCGCCACACTAGGGCGGCGCGGCCCGGGAGGGGCCCGCGCGGCCCTGCCGTGTGGGGCCCCGTGACCCCTTCGACTCCACCCTTCCGCCTACTTAAGGTCTTCGTCGCGAAACCCCCGCATGCGAGAGCCACGATACGGAAAACCTTACCGAGACGCCGCCGCCGCCAATCCCATCTCGGGGGATTCGGAGATCACCTCCGGCACCTGCCGGAGAGGGGAATCATCTCCCGGAGGACTCTTCACCGCCATGGTCACCTCCGGAGTGATGAGTGAGTAGTTCACCCCTGGAGTATGGGTCCATAGCGGTAGCTAGATGGTTTTCTTCTCCTCATGTGCTTCATTGTCGGATCTTGTGAGCTGCCTAACATGATCAAGATCATCTATCTGTAATTCTATATGTTGTGTTTGTCGGGATCCGATGGATAGAGAATACTATGTTATGTTGATTATCAATCTATTACCTATGTGTTGTTTAGGATCTTGCATGCTCTCCGTTATTAGTAGAGGCTCTGGCCAAGTCTTTGCTCTTAACTCCAAGAGGGAGTATTTATGCTCGATAGTGGGTTCATGCCTCCATTAAACCTGGGACGATGACGAGAAAGTTCTAAGGTTGTGGATGTGCTGTTGCCACTAGGGATAAAACATTGATGCTATGTCCGAGGATGTAGTTATTGATTACATTACGCACCATACTTAATGCAATTGTCTGTTGTTTTGCAACTTAATACTGGAAGGGGTTCGGATGATAACCTCGAAGGTGGACTTTTTAGGCATAGATGCATGCTTGGATAGCGGTCTATGTACTTTGTCGTAATGCCCAATTAAATCTCACAATATTCATCATATCATGTATGTGCATTGTCATGCTCTCTTTATTTGTCAATTGCCCGACTGTAATTTGTTCACCCAACATGCTATTTATCTTATGGGAGAGACACCTCTAGTGAACTCGTGGACCCCGGTCCATTCTTTTACATTGAATACAATCTCATTGCAATACTTCTTTACCTGTTCTCTGCAAACAATCATCATCCACACTATACATCTAATCCTTTGTTACAGCAAGCCGGTGAGATTGACAACCTCACTGTTTCGTTGGGGCAAAGTACTTTGGTTGTGTTGTGCAGGTTCCACGTTGGCGCCGGAATCTCTGGTGTTGCGCCGCACTACATCCCGCCGCCATCAACCTTCAACGTGCTTCTTGGCTCCTCCTGGTTCGATAAACCTTGGTTTCTTTCTGAGGGAAAACTTGCCGCCGTACGCATCACACCTTCCTCTTGGGGTTCCCAACGGACGCGTGCTGTACGCGTATCAGTGGCGCAGTGAGAGAGGTTGGGGTGCAGTGTGCACGCAGGGAGACAGGGTGACCACGGGTTGGTGATCAAGGACAATGGCATGAGTGTTTTAGTCCACCACTTTCTCTCCTTGTCCCATGATCGTGTCTAGCAGGTGGAGAGGGTCAAGTCCAAGGTGTGTGACAAGGTGAGAGAGAGGGAAAAGGTCCAGGGTAGGTAATGACATGGTGGTGAGCATGTGAGTGGCATGGTCTGGCATTGGGTGGTGCAAGTGGGTGCCTTGGGTCAACTCTGGTATGGTAGTGTTCAGGGGAGTGAGAGACATCTATTAGACATGGTGTGCATGGTGAGAGGGGTCTAGGGTGGTCATATTTGATTTATGCAAAAGTGTGTGTGACATAGGCCATGTACTTGGCTTATCTTGGTTCATGTTGATGATGTCAAAGTTAAATGATGTCATGGTGGCTGGTTGGAGGTACAAGGTATTATGGCTGAGCTCAAAGAGAGAGAGAGAGGGTGAGGTGTGAATAGTTGTTGGAATAGTGGTTGTACTCTATGGCATTAATTTGATTATTTGCTATGGTCTCATGTGTGATGAATTTTGATCAATTTTCATGATGGATGTGTTCAAAATGATGTTGGGCAGCAATGTGTGGCATTGGTTTGGGATTTGGAATTGATTTGCGAAAATTTTATAATTTGGGGGAATCTAGAATTTGTTTCAATGTAGCATCTTGGGTTGACTATTTTGAGCAATGGACAATGATATGGTCAAGGTGGTCAACACCCAAGTTGTTCAACTTGATGAGGTCTTGGATTAGGTGCAAAGAGTTGAGGTGGTTTAGTTTAAGAATCTCTAAATAAAAGGGCTCAAAGTGGGTATGATGATGAAAAAGTCACAAGTGACCATTAGTGGGTGTGAGTTGGAAAATCCTTTTATTTTTATTTTTATTTGGTTTTTCTTGATCCTACTGATGTGTTTGATTGCTAAAATGGTATAAGAAAGTAATCCAAACAATCAACCCAAGCTTGGTGGCCTTTTGCTCAAATTTGCAAAAATGGCCATAAGCACATGTATGTGAGGAAGTGCATTTTTCTTATTTTCTTTTTCTTTGCTTCACTTAGGCATGGTTTAGGGTTTATTTAGTATTATATTGAGTTTGGTAAAGGTTTCAAACCATTAGGGTAAGGTAGGAGGGCATAGGTCAAAATTGGGTAATATGGCTAAGTGCCACATATGCTTCTATGCATATTTTTATTTTATTTTTGTTTCTCACTTGATTTGGTTGGTAAGTACTAGGTTAGGTTTGTTGATGTTTTCAAAACATCTAAACAAGGTAGAAAAGCCTAGGGAAAAGTTTTACCAAAAATAGCCATAGGCACATAGGCCCTTTTCTTATTTAGTTTTATTTCTTTTTATTTTGTTTATAATGGATGGTGAGAAGAGGGGTGAGGTTTAGGGTTTTGGAAATATGTTCAATGCAATAAACAAACAATCATGGCAATAACACAAGTATTGGGTATGAGCACTATGCATAGCACCCTAGGTAATAAAAGTTTTTGTTGGTTCTCATTTTTTGGAAAATGGAAATTAAATTTCTTCTTTGTTTGAAAATTTTGGGATGTTACAAACCCTTCCCCCTTAAACAAATCTCGTCCCGAGATTTTAAGAAAAGTTAGGTTCCTAAGAGAGATTGAGCAATTTGATTAACATGAAAACATACTTGGCATGGCCTGGGGTGCTTCCTGGGCTTCAGTGGCATTCGTGTGGTAGAGACGGCCGTTGTTGTTGTTCTGGTTCCTTCTGGCTGCGAAGCGGCACTGTTGCTGAGCAGGTGCAGCAGTATTGGGGGCAGTCTTGGCAAGTTTCTTGGGGAACTCATTTGAGTAGTGGCCCATAGTGCCACATTCATAGCAGGTTATTGTTGACTTGTCTTTTGGGGCAATGGGGGTAGCATTGCTCCCAGTCCTTGGTGCAGTATTGGTGTTGTTGTTGTTACCGTTGTTGTTGTTGCTGTTGTGGTTGTTGTTGTTGTGGTTGTTGTTGTGGCCTCCGGGCTTCGGGGGTCCTCCATTGTTGTTGGTGTAGTTGGGGCGATACGCCTGAGCAGTTGGCTTGTTGTTTCTTGGGGTAAATCCTCCAGTTGAATTGTTGCGGTGCTTCTGTGTATGGTGGGGTCCATTCTGGTTCATCATTCTTCTTTTGCGGTTCTCGTTGGCTTGGTGTAGCTTTCCTTCCATCTAGATGGCTGAGTCCACCAGGGCTTCCAAGTCAGCGAACGGAATGTTCACTAACACCGTTTGCATTTCGTCATGCAGTCCGTTCAGAAATCTTTCCTTCCTCTTCTCGTTGGTGTCGGTTTCATCCGGGGCGTACCTTAACAGAGTAAGAAACCTGTCGCGGTATTCCACCACAGACATCCTTCCTTGTTTGAGTTCGCGGAACTCGTCTCTCATCTTCTTGATCAGGCCTTGGGGCACATGGTATTTGCCAACCGCATTCATTGCACGGGCACTTGTCCACCAAGCTCTTGCAGGTCCTGATAGGTAGTGGGTGGCGAACAGTACTTTCTCTGCGGCTTCAACTCCCGCAACTTCCAGGTTGTTCTCCATGGTTTGGAGCCAGTCATCTGCGTCAAGTGGTTCTTCGGTCTTGCTGAACATGGGTGGGTTGGTGTTCTGAAAATTCTTCAGCTTTGATCCCGGATGATCATGGTTTCCATGGCCTTGATTGTTCTGAGCTATCTGTTGCAGTGCAGCAATGTTGGCTTGTCGTTCAGCTCTCTCGGCTTCACGGTCTTCCATCATCATCTGGATCATCTGCATCATTGCGTCTTGGTTGGCGCTGCGGGTTGGTGGGGCCATCTGAACATTGAGGTAGATGATAAGATAAGAGGGAAATTTCTATGGTTTGTTTGGGTTAAGTTTAAAAAGTTCTTAACTTGAAAACTTGAGTAGTGTTGCGGGGGTAAAAACCAACAACACTTTTTTTATTCATACCAAGCATCACACATTACAAATCTAACACACCGTTGGTTTGAAGAACCATTCATTCGTTCTACGATACAAGGGGATCCTGATACAAACACACACCTACGAGAGTGCTCTAGTGATACTACTCTTCAGGGTGGATTCTTCGTCTTCACGGGTAATATGCTTGGCGAAAGGCGAGGGCGTGGTCCAACTCCTTGCGGGTCTTGTACAGCATGAAATCCAAATATGCCACATAGTGGTTCATCTCCGGGTGTGGTGGCATGGTTATTGGCATTCCCATGGGGTCATGTCTAGGGTAGTAGATGAAGCGAGTGTTCTTGAGCTTGTTCACATTTTGTCCGCACAGACGGGCAATTGCTTCTTGCATGGCTCTAGCTATTCCCTCCTTCCAAGTGTTTCCCATTACAGAAAACCAGATGGTTTCCCATATTGGGGCTCCAAGCTTTCCTCTCAGATCTGCAGTAACTTCCCACCGAGGTGGTCCTCCCGACGGGTGGTTGAGGGGTATTCCGAAGAACTCGGGATACGGGCGTCCTAAATATTCCACTAGTTGCTTCAAATCCTTCTCGAACATCAGGTTTCCTCCATGGCCAATCCGATAGGACTCACATTGGTACTCCATCTATGAACAATGAGGATGAGTAAGTTAGAGAAGTGATCAAGTGTGCGAAATTTTATGTAGAATTTTCAAGGAAAAGTAGAGCATGAATTTCTCATTTTGATAAAGATCTCAAGGATAAGAGTGAGAATAAGTTTTCATAAATATTCACTTCCTTTGTTTTGAAACTAAGTTTTTCAGACGTCCATTCTAACTAGGGTCTCCTAAGGTCAAACAATGGCTCTGATACCAACTTGTCAACACCCGGATTTTTAAGTCCAGATGCCTATTATGCCATTCATCGCAATCCTAGGAATATTGTTTTTGCGAGACATAATAGATTGATATCACAGAACATCATTCATTACAACATCATAATAGTCTTACAAATAAAGGATCACATGATCCAGTCTCATTACAATAATAGTTGATCTATTGATCAAGTACAAAACACATAGCGGAAGCGAAGTAGCGTAGTAGTAGTCCATCTGTTCCACAGGCAACTGTTGACGTCAGGAGTGGTCCTAGTTTTCGTAGACGTCCTGCTGTCCATCTTCCTCGTACTGTTGTTCTCCTTCATAGTCTGGCCATTTGAATAGCCAGGGACAAAGCCATGAGTACTTTAAAGTACTCGCAAACTAATACTAGTGTAAGCACTATCAACTATAGTAAAGGGGTGCTAAGCTCTAAGTTTATTTGCATAAAGCCAATTTTAGTTCACAAACATTAAGTAAAAGCCTCTTCATTTGCTAACTAACTCCAATGGGAACATTAGTGTCATTCCCACAACTCTGTTGTGATTCAAGTCAAATTCACCATTCACCCTTCAAGTTCAAGTCACCAGTCATATGTCACATTTTTGAAAATGGTCTGATGACGGAACAGTATGGCCTTTCCAACCGTCCATAACCGTGGACGCGGCTATTCGAATAGTTCTACACTCTGCAGAGGTCGTACACTTGTGCCACAACATTTGCAATAATCCGTCGGGGTTAAGCGGCCCTGATTTATCACACTCCGTGTGCGGACTACCAACCATAACCTTTCACTTACATACCCTAGTATAGGCACCTCTCCCCATGAGTTTGGCCTCCCAGTGAAGACAAACGGTCAGCCTGGGAACTGCACAGGGCTTGGGCCGGATATTCACCTCATTTCACGTCATTTCACATCATTTCTTTTGTTGTAGAGGCAGCTTTCGGCATAACCCCGATGACGCTTGTTTAGAGGGAACCCATACTAAGACACATAAACTTCCAGTTAAGCCCTTACCCATAATCAGGTATTGTGGGGGTACTTGCAAAATTGGAATGGTATCGCATCCGAACCCAACCATCATTTTTGTAAAATTCACCAAGTCATTCACAAGTCATATTCACCTTCAAAATCTTTCAATAGAATGACTCATCATTCCAGGGTTTTCAAAGTCATTGGTTTTCACAAGTTCCCATCTAAAGTAGTAGTATTAGCACTAGCAACTAATCATGAGGGGTGCTAACTAGCTTATAGCTTTCTAGGCTAAGTGTGATGCTCGTGTACTACTTCCTAACTAAACCAAGTGAATCATAAATCAAAAATAAACCTTGATAAACCAAAGTAAAAACTTGTAAGGTAAAAACTTGGGATAGGATCATTAAGCATAAGGTAAGATGTAATGGTGCCTTGCTCTTGTAGAGCTTTGCACTTTGCAAGAATATTAGCTTGCAACAAAATAGCTTGCATTAGACAAGCTTGCATTGGTTATAGCTTGCCTTGATTGGGGTGGTGATCAAAGTTCTCTTCTTCTTCTTGGTAGAATACCTCCTCCTCTTGATAGTCTCCGGTACTAGCGTCTATAAACGAATACAAGGATACAATCACCAAACAATACTTAAGTAGACTTAATTAGCCTTAATGGCTCACACATATGATCTAGCATCATACCTAACATTACTCAACATTAAGCAAGGGTTTTCTTAGTTAGTGTTAGGAAAAGAATTTCATCTCATTGAAATGTGGATTAGGGTTTCTCTTTAGTTTGGAGAAATAACTTCCTCTCATTGAATCTTCTTAAGAGTTAATCTCCTCAATTCATAAATGTGATATCATGTTGACCAAGGTCAATACTCCACCTTTATCAATTGAGAAAAATGATTTAAATGAGATTCATCATCTCATGCAATTTAAATACTACTTTGATTTAAGATCCTTAAGTGAGCAAGTATGAGACCATGCAACAAGGGTCACCATATTACTTCATAATACTTGGGAAGATGTTTTGAATGAGGTGATACACTTCATAGGTTTGAAATCCTAAATTTGAAATAGTTTAATGGGGTGTTTGTTGTGGCTTTTTTTGGCTTTTGGCTTTGGCAAAAGCCACCAAAAGCACCTAAATAGGTGCTTTTTTTGGCTTTTGGATTTTGGAAGCCAAAAACAAAGATCCTATTATTTTGGCTTCCAAAATCCAAAAGCCAAAAAAAGCACCTATTTAGGTGTTTTTGGTGGCTTTTGCCAAAGCCAAAAGCCAAAAAAAGCCACACCAAACACCCCCTTAAGTGGGCTAGAATTGACTACATAGCTAATATTTTGCTCTAGCCCATGATCATGCAAACAACTAGGCTATGTTTTTACATAAACAATTAGGGTACTGGAAAAGTGAATTATGAGAGGTGGAATCACCTCAAAATCATTTATGGTTGATTTTATAAATTTATTTGAATTCTGAAAACTCTATGTCTTGTTATTTTTACTATTCAGGTTATACAACATATTTTGATTTGAATCCAATTGGGTTGGATAGATAATTTCACAGGCTTTCCAAATATATAAAATTTATCAAATTTGGCCGAGTGGATTTGGAGATATTAAATATTTAGCAAAGCATATGAGAGCAATTTAACTGAAAAAGAATTAAATGAAATTTGAATCAAACGGGGGCGGGAACGAAGTTGGGCCGGCCCAGCTGCGGCCTGGGCCACGCATGCATGGCGCATGCACGTCGGGTACGCGCGGGACGCACAGATCGTCGGATGACGATCCGACGGCGCTGGGCCGTCGTCTTCCTCCCGATACTGCAAGCTTGCGACGACGATATCTCTCACCTCAGGGCACGGTTTGCGGCGGGGTTTGGTGCGTTGGACAGGGCTTTCCAAGGGCTTCAAAACGGTATAGGTGTTGGAGGCTATGGTGACGAAAATCTGGGCGGCTTTGAGTGTGGCCGCCGGGTGCACGCCGGCGAGCTTTGGCGCCGTGGAGAGGCAAGGAGGGAGGAGGAGAGGCTCTAGGAGGGAGAGGAGGATGCGGCTAGGTGTGCTGGTGCTGTCCAAGGCGAGCGGAGGGGTTTATATAGGGTTCAGGGACGGGAACGCGACGTGGAGGTCATGGCGGGCGACGTCACGGTGCACGTCGTGTGCAGTCGACTCCGGCGTGGCTTTGGCGTCAGCAAGAGAGGTACTGGGTAGGTGGTGACGCGCGCGTAGTGGCGAGATGGATGGCGTCGTGTGCAGAGCACACGGGTACATGGCCAATGTTGGCGTCCTCGCGTCGTGGCGTCGTCCTGGCGTGATTGAGCGTCAATGGTCATGTCTAGCAGGTGTTCTGGGTTGAGAGGAGGTGAGTGGCGCAGTGAGAGAGGTTGGGGTGCACTGTGCACGCAGGGAGACAGGGGTGACCACGGGTTGGTGATCAAGGACAATGGCATGAGTGTTTTAGTCCACCACTTGCTCTCCTTGTCCCATGGTCGTGTCTAGCAGGTGGGGAGGGTCAAGTCCAAGGTGTGTGACAAGGTGAGAGAGAGGGAAAAGGTCCAGGGTAGGTAATGACATGGTGGTGAGCATGTGAGTGGCATGGTGTGGCATTGGGTGGTGCAAGTGGGTTCCTTGGGTCAACTCTTATATGGTAGTGTTCAGGGGAGTGAGAGACATCTATTAGACATGGTGTGCATGGTGAGAGGGGTCTAGGGTGGTCATATTTGATTTATGCAAAAGTGTGTGTGACATAGGCCATGTACTTGGCTTATCTTGGTTCATGTTGATGATTTCAAAGTTAAATGATGTCATGGTGGTTGGTTGGAGGTACAAGGTACTATGGCTGAGCTCAAAGAGAGAGAGACAGAGGGTGAGGTCTGAATAGTTGTTGGAATAGTGGTTGTACTCTATGGCATTAATTTGATTATTTGCTATGGTCTCATGTGTGATGAATTTTGATCAATTTTCGTGATGGATGTGCTCTAAATGATGTTGGGCAGCAATGTGTGGCATTGGTTTGGGATTTGGAATTGATTTGCGAAAATTTTGTAATTTGGGGGAATCTAGAATTTGTTTCAATGTAGCATCTTGGGTTGACTATTTTGAGCAATGGTCAATGATATGGTCAAGGTGGTCAACACCCAAGTTGTTCAACTTGATGAGGTATTGGATTAGGTGCAAAGAGTTGAGGTGGTTTAGTTTAAGAATCTCTAAATAAGAGGGCTCAAAGTGGGTATGATGATGAAAAAATCACAAGTGACCATTAGTGGGTGTGAGTTGGAAAATCCTTTTATTTTTATTTTTATTTGGTTTTTCTTGATCCTACTGATGTGGTTGAGTGTTAAAATGGTATAAGAAAGTAATCCAAACAATCAACCCAAGCTTGGTGGCCGTTTGCTCAAATTTGCAAAAATGGCCATAAGCACATGTATGTGAGGAAGTGCATTTTTCTTATTTTCTTTTTCTTTGCTTCACTTAGGCATGGTTTAGGGTTTATTTAGTATTAGATTGAGTTTGGTAAAGGTTTCAAACCATTAGGGTAAGGTAGGAGGGCATAGGTCAAAATTGGGTAATATGGCTAAGTGCCACATATGCTTCTATGCATATTTTTATTTTATTTTTGTTCACTTGATTTGGTTGGTAAGTACTAGGTTAGGTTTGTTGATGTTTTCAAAACATCTAAACAAGGTAGAAAAGCCTAGGGAAAAGTTTTACCAAAAATAGCCATAGGCACATAGGCCCTTTTCTTATTTAGTTTTATTTCTTTTTATTTTGTTTATAATGGATGGTGAGAAGAGGGGTGAGGTTTAGGGTTTTGGAAATATGTTCAATGCAATAAACAAACAATCATGGCAATGACACAAGTATTGGGTATGAGCACTATGCATAGCACCCTAGGTAATAAAAGTTTTTGTTGGTTCTCATTTTTTGGAAAATGGAAATTAAATTTCTTCTTTGTTTGAAAATTTTGGGATGTTACAATATCCCTCTCAAGCAACCCTGCAATTACGATACAAGAAGTCTTTTATGTCTCCAACACACCCAATACACTTGTCAGGTGTATATGTGCACTAGTTCGGCGAAGAGATAGTGAAATACAAGTAATATGGATGATTATGAGTGGTAATTGTAATCTAAAATAAAAATGGCAGCAAGCAAACATGTAGCATAACTGGTTGTAAACGGTGTTTCAATGCTTAGAAACAAGGCCTAGGGATCATACTCACTAGTGGACACTCTCAACAATGATATCATAATTGAATACATAAATATTATCTCTTCACACATGCTACTTTGAACCACTCTCCGGTTAGATAACAAACACAAATTCACCGCATAGGGCTGCATAAGCACTCCTTAAAGTTCGCGTTTGTAACACCTCAACTTTTACAACCTTGTTTAAGTGTCCAGAGTGCAAAAATCGGGGGGAACAAAAACTTTTTCTAAAGGCTAATTAAGATAAATTGCCTTGATGTGCTTGTTAATATGAATTGCTTTGGTATGCTTGTAGATGAATTGCCTTGATCTGCTGGTTTAAGTTTTCTTGAACACCTCAACACGTCAATATCACTTCTTCTCAACCAAGTCTTGACTGATCCAAATTTGTGTTATAGTACAACCTTTACACCTCCGACTTAAATATCTCCACCTGTGGCAAGGTCAATGCACCTACCTTGGGACCTTCCTTGTGATGTATTCTAACTCACCTGCCCCCCTATTCAAAGCTTGGGATCATCTACTCCTTAATACAACCCTCTCTTATACCCTAGTCAAGAACCCTAAAACAGCCCAAATTTAACTAAGTCCTAAAATTGTTACCAGATTCAATTTTGGAGACTCTAGCTATATTAATCCTTTGCCTTTTGGAGCAATGCACTCTGCTCTAGACCTACATTGGCATATGCAATTCCCAATCATACCAATGCCTTGAACCCTATCTCTCATCTGCATATTTTTCCTTGAGGGTTTTGAAGCCAAGTCGATAAGATGTTTTGGCAGGCTTAAAATATTCAAACTTTGGCAGTTGTTCCTTAAGCACCCACAACTATTATAGATGAACTTAAGGCATGGATCTCATCTATGCAACCTCCTCTACAACTCCAACATCTTGCATGTCCCATGGGAACCTTGCAATCCATTTTTCTAACTTGATCTTGTGCCCTATCAAGAGTTTTAGCTCTAGATCACTTCTTCCTCTTTTACCTTTTGTTTTTCTTTATTCTAGATTAATCTTCACAAAACCAAGTGTGGAAATGATTGTTACATTGTGTAGTAATCATCTACCCTTGAGATCATATTTCCCAAATTTATTCTTACTTATTTTAATAAATTTTTCCAAAACCCCATTCTTTTTCTTCTCTAGTTTTACCCACAAGACTACTTCTAGGTTTATTAAACCATTTCAAATTATTTATTCAAATAAAACAAGGGAATGAGATTAGTATGTTTATCACCTCATCTCCACCAAAGAATGATTTCTATATCATTATTTTATTTTATTTATTTTACTTTCTTTCTTTTTAACAAAATGCATGTTAATGGTACTTATACCATTTCTTGTTTCTCTCTTGCTTATTTCAAAATTTGAGAAAATCTACCTTGCTTTGTAAAGTGAGTAGAGACTTTTGAAAAATTCTAAGACCTACTGATACGTCTCAAACGTATATATAATTTCTTATGTTCCATGCTAGGTTTATGACAATACTCACATGTTTTATATACACTTTATATCATTTTGATGCATTTTCTGGCACTAACCTATTAACAAGATGCCGAAGCGTTAGTTCCTGTTTTCTGCTGTTTTTGGTTTCAGAAATCTTACACAGGAAATATTCTCGGAATTGGACGAAACAAAAGCCCACGGTCTTATTTTCCACGGAGCTTTCCAGAACACCGAAGGAGATACGGAGAGGGGCCAAGGCGGCCCCACACCACAAGGCAGCGCGGCCTGGAGGGGGCGCGCCGGCCTATGGGGTGGGCCCCTCGGCCGCCTCCCGACTCTGCCCCTTCGCCTATTTATTCACTCCGTCGCGAAAACCCTAGTACCGAGAGCCACGATACGAGAAAACATACTGTGACGCCGTCGCCGCCAATCCCATCTCGGGGGATTAAGGAGATCACCTCCGGCACCCTGCCGGAGAGGGGAATCATCACCGGAGGACTCTACATCATCATGCCCGCCTCCGGATTGATGCGTGAGTAGTTCATCCTTGGACTATGGGTCCATAGCAGTAGCTAGATGGTTGTCTTCTCCTCTTGTGCTATCATGTTTAGATCTTGTGAGCTGCCTAACATGATCAAGATCGTCTATTTGTAATGCTACATGTTGTGTTTGTTGGAATCCGATGAATATGGAATACTATGTCAAGTTGATTATTGATCTATCATATATGTGTTGTTTATGATCTTGCATGCTCTCCGTTGCTAGTAGAGGCTCTGGCCAAGTTGATACTTGTGACTCCAAGAGGGAGTATTTATGCTCGATAGTGGGTTCATGCCTCCATTGAATGCGGGACACCGACGGAAAGTTCTAAGGTTATGGATGTGTTGTTGCCACTAGGGATAAAACATCAATGCTTTGTCTAAGGATATTTGTGTTGATTACATTACGCACCATACTTAATGCAATTGTCCGTTGTTTGCAACTTAATACTTGGAAGGGGTGCGGATGCTAACCCGAAGGTGGACTTTTTAGGCATAGATGCATGCTGGATAGCGGTCTATGTATTTTGTCGTAATGCCCTAAGTAAATCTCATAGTAGTCATCATGATGTGTATGTGCATTGTTATGCCCTCTCTATTTGTCAATTGCCCAACTGTAATTTGTTCACCCAACATGCTATTTATCTTATTGGAGAGACACCACTAGTGAACTGTGGACCCCGGTCCATTCTTTTACATCTGAAATACAATCAACTGCAATCTCTGTTCTCTGTTGTTCTTCACAAGCAAACATCATTCTCCACACCATACGTTTAATCCTTTGTTTACAACAAGCCGGTGAGATTGACAACCTCACTGTTAAGTTGGGGCAAAGTATTTTGGTTGTGTTGTGCAGGTTCCACGTTGGCGCCGGAATCCCTGGTGTTGCGCCGCACTACACTCCTTCACCAACAACCTTCACGTGGCCTTCATCTCCTACTGGTTCGATAACCTTGGTTTCTTTCTGAGGGAAAACTTATCTGTTGTGCGCATCACACCTTCCTCTTGGGGTTCCCAACGGACGTGTGCATCACGCGCCATCAAGATTGTTTTCTGGCGCCGTTGCCGGGGAGATCAAGACACGCTGCAAGGGGAGTCTCTCACATCAAGACGCGCCATCAAGACTGTTTATTTTCTTGCTTTACTTTATTTTATTTTCTGTCTTGTTTGCTTTCTTTATATCAAAAACACACAAAAAATAGTTACTTATTTTACTTTACTTAGTTTAGTTTGCTTTACTTGTTTTTATTACTGTTAAAATGAATACTCCTGAGAACACTAAGTTGTGTGATTTCACTAGCACCAATAATAATGATTTTATATGCACTCCTATTGCTCCACCTGCTACTACAGCGAGAATTTTATGAAAGTAAACCTGCTTTACTAAATCTTGTTATGAGAGAGCAATTTTCTGGTGTTAGTTCGATGATGCTCGCTGCCCATCTTAATAATTTTGTTGAACTTTGTGAAATGCAAAAGTATAAGGATGTAGATGGAGACATTATAAAACTGAAATTGTTTCCTTTCTCCTTAAGAGGAAGAGCTAAAGATTGGTTGCTATCTTTGCCTAAGAATAGTATTGATTCATGGACTAAATGTAAAGATGCTTTCATTGGTAGATATTATCCTCCTGCTAAAATTATATCTTTGAGAAGTAGCATAATGAATTTTAAGCAATTGGATAATGAACATGTTGCTCAAGCATGGGAAAGAATGAAATCTTTGGTAAAGAATTGCCCTACCCATGGACTGACTACTTGGATAATCATCCAAACCTTCTATGCAGGATTGAATTTGTCTTCACGGAACCTATCGGATTCAGCTGCTGGAGGTACTTTTATGTCCATTACTTTGGGGGCGGCAACAAAGCTTATTGATGATATGATGATCAATTACTCTGAATGGCACACTGAAAGGACACCGCAAGGTAAGAAGGTAAATTCTATTGAAGAAACCTCCTCCTTGAGTGATAAGATCGATGTTATTATGTCTATGCTTGTTAATGGTAGATCTAATGTTGATCCTAATAATGTTCATTTAGCTTCATTGGTTGCTCAAGAAGAGCATGTTGATGTGAACTTCATTAAAAATAGTAATTTCAACAACAATGCTTATAGGAATAATTCTGGTAACAACTATAGGCCATATCCTTCTAATACCGGTAATGGTTATGGTAATTCTTAAGGTAATTCTTACAACAATAGTAAAAGTGTACCCTCTGGTCTTGAAGTCATGCTTAAAGAATTCATTAGTACACAAACTGCTTTTAACAAATCTGTTGAGGAAAAGCTTGGTAAAATTGATATTCTTGCTTCTAAGGTTGATAGTCTTGCTGCTGATGTTGATCTTTTAAAATTGAAAGTTATGCCTAATGAAGATAAAGATATTAAGTCATTTGCTACAGCAAATGCCATACAAGTTCAAATTAATGGCAATATTAGATTGATGGTTGAATTGCATGCTAGGTGGGAAAGAGAAGAAAAACTAGCTAAAGAGAATAATGTAGCTAAAGTTTGGACTATCACCACCACTAGTAATGATGATGCTTAACATGTTGCTAAACCTCCTACTATCAATGGTAAAATAATTGGTGTTGGCAATGTTTCTACTCCTAGTGCAAAGCGTGCAAAATTGCCTGAAATTGCTGAAACTGCTGAAACTGCTTGTGATAAAAGTGCTGAAATTTTTCAGAATATTGGGGACATCGATCCCATTGCTTTAGATCATAATGGTTTAGATTTTGATGATTGTCATATCTCTGAAGTTATTAAGTTCTTGCAAAAACTAGCTAGAAGTCCTAATGTAGTGCTATAAATTTGGCCTTTACAAAACATATTACAAATGCTCTCATTAAAGCTAGAGAAGAGAAATTAAAACTTGAAACTTCTATTCCTAGGAAGTTAGAAGATGGTTGGTAGCCCATCATTAAGATGAGGGTCAATGATTTCTATTGTAATGCTTTATGTGATCTTGGTGCAAGTATTTCTGTTATGCCTAAGAAACTCTATGATATGCTTGACTTGCCACCATTGAAAAATTGTTATTTGGATGTTAATCTTGCTGATAGTTCTATAAAGAAACCTTTGGGGAGGATTAATAATGTTCACATTACGGTTAATAATAACCTTGTCCCCGTTGATTTTGTTGTCTTGGATATTGAATGCAATGCATCTTGTCCCATTATTTTGCGAAGACCCTTTCTTCGAACTGTTGGTGATATTATTGATATGAAGGAAGGAAATATTAAATATCAATTCCCGCTCAAGAAAGGTATGGAACACTTCCCTAGAAAGAGAATGAAATTAACTTTTGATTCTATTATTAGAACAAATTATGATGTTGATGCTTCATCTCTTGATAATACTTGAGTTACACTTTCTGCGCCTAGCTGAAAGGCGTTAAAGAAAAGCGCTTATGGGAGACAACCCATTATTTTACTTCTGCAATTTTTGTTTTATATTTGTGTCTTGGAAGTTGTTACTACTGTAGCAACCTCTCCTTATCTTTACTTCATTGCATTGTTGTGCCAAGTAAAGTCTTTGATAGTAAGGTTGATACTAGATTTGGATTTCTGCGCAGAAACAGATTTCTTTCTGTCACGAATTTGAGTAGAACTCTCTGTAGGAAACTCAGAAAAATCAGAGAAAATTCATGAGTGATCCTCAGATATGTACGCAACTTTCATTCAATTTGAGCTTCTTCATCTGAGCATGTTAAGTGCCTCTAAAAAATTCTTCTTTACGGACTGTTCTGTTTTGACAGATTCTGCCTTTTATTTCACATTGCCTCTTTTACTGTGTTGGATGGATTTCTTTGTTCCATTAACTTTCAGTAGCTTTGGGTAATGTCCAGAAGTGTTAGGAAAGATTGTGTCCTCTCTGAACATGTGAATTTTTGATTATGCACTAACCCTCTAATAAGTTTGTTTTGAGTATGGTGTGGAGGAAGTTTTCAAGGATCAAGAGAGGAGGATGATACAATATGATCAAGAAGAGTGAAAAGTCTAAGCTTGGGGATGCCCCCGTGGTTCATCCCTGCATATTTCAAGAAGACTCAAGCATATAAGCTTGGGGATGCCCAAGGCATCCCCTTCTTCATCGACAACTTATCATGTCACCTCTAGTGAAACTATATTTTTATTCCGTCACATCTTATGTGCTTTACTTGGAGCGTCTGTATGCTTTTATTTTTGTTTTTATTTGAATAAACTCGGATCCTAGCATTCTTTGTGTGGGAGAAAGACACGCTCCGCTGTTTCATATGAACACTGGTGTTCTTAGCTATACTTTTAATGTTCATGGCGAAGGTTGAAAACTGCTTCGTTCATTGCTATTTGGTTGGAAACAGAAAATGCTCCATGTGGTAATTGGTATATTGTCTTGAATAATTTGATACTTGGCAATTTTTTTGAGCTCTCAATTAGATCATGTTTAAGCTCTTGCATCATGTAGTGTTGAACCTAGTAGTGGAGAATTACTGTAGAGCTTGTTGAAATTTGGTTTGCATGATTGGTCTCTCTAAAAGTCTAGATATTTTCTAGTAAAGGTGTTTGAACAACAAGGAGACAGTGTAGAGTCTTATAATGCTTGCAATATGTTCTTATGTAAGTTTTGTTGTACCGGTTCATACTTGAGTTTGCTTCAAACAACATTGCTAGCCAAAAGCCTTGTACTGAGAGGGAATGCTTCTCGTGCATCCAAAACCTTGAGCCAAAACCTATGCCATTTGTGTCCACCATAACTACCTACTACATGGTATTTCTCTGCCATTCCAAGTAAATTGCTTGCGTGCTACCTTTAAAATTTCATTCCTTGTCTTTGCAATATATAGTTCATGGGAAAATAGCTTAAAAACTATTGTGGTATTGAATATGTTGCTTATGTATCTTATTTCTTATAAGTTTCTTGTTGAGCGGTAACCATGTTTCTGGGGACGCCATCAACTATTACACCTTTGTTGAATATCATGTGTGTTGCTATGCATGTTCGTCTTGTCTGAAGTAAGGGTGATTTATCATGATCAAATGGTTTGAGTATGCATATTGTTAGAGAAGAACATTGGGCCGCCAACTAAAGCCATGTATCATGGTGGAAGTTTCAGTTTGGACATTAATCCTCAAATCTCTTATGAGAATAATATCTGTTGTTGAATGCTTAAGCATTAAAGAGGAGTCCATTATCTGTTTTCTATGTTTTCCGGGTACGGATGTCCTTAAGTTGAGATCTATCAAAAACGAGAAATCAAATGCGATCTATCTCCTTGGACCTTTGTACAGGTGACATAGAGGTACCCCTTTGTGACACTTGGTTGAAACATATGTAATGCAATGATAATCCATGGAAATCCGAGCTAATTAGGACAAGGTGTGAGCATGTTGACGTCAGAAACCCCCTGGCGGGTAGAGACGGTCAACACGGTAGAGCCGGGAACAACTAGGGCTGCGGCTGGACCCAGTCCCTCAGAGCGACGGCCCGCAAAGCCTCCTGGTCGCACGCGCCGATGCCAATCGCAAGGGCGTTCCACCTGACCTATACCTGGTCAGGAAGGTGTGGATGATGCCTCGCTTAGTTTTCTGCATGGCATACACGTAAACATTAAATTCGAGCCTCGATCGGCTCTCGGGTTATCTCGTGAATCGGCTCAAAGAGCCGATCCACCCATGATCCGGACAAGGTGTCCGAATATATGGTGGTCCTGCTTGATCAAGATAAAGCTGATTAGATCTACGACGATTTAGGGTTTTCACCGCATAATCGGATCATCCTACTCACGATTGGGCCTCGCGCTCGCGCACGGTGACCGTAAGCCGATCCTAGACAGGGCCTAAAAACCAACACGAGGTTGATCCCCGGAACATCCTTTCTAGGGCTAGCAAACGTCACCCTACACACCGCTGGATCCTCCAACCCTTTGTAAGGCCTAACTATTGCGGATGTTAAACTAATCCTTGATGAAACAAGGAGCAACCGTAACGGATCAGATCTACTAAACTATGATCAAGCGGGGTGCCGCCCCTACACCTAAGATAGGTGTAAGGGCGGCTAGATGTGCAAGGGTCGCATAACGAAAGCATGTAATTCGAAGAACAATGCTAACCCTAACACATCTAAGATAACTACGTTGCTCGCCATCAAAAAGGCTTCGATACGAGCAACGCATGAACAACGCGGGCGAGCTTATGCTGCCTAGATCGCAAGATGCGATCTAGGCAGCATGGTGCTTACCGGAGAAACCCTCGAGACGAAGGAGTTGGCGATGCGCCGAGATTTGTTTGTGGTTGAACGTTGGTTGTTGTTTATTCCATAAACCCTAGATACATATTTATAGTCCAGGGGACTTTCTAATGTGGGCGTGCACCAAACCATGCACGAGATAAACTCTAACTTTTAATCTAGATACAATCTATTGTAATTAAAGATACATGGGCAATCTAGCCCAAATTCTCCGAGCAAGGCCGCTTCAGAGATCTTCCACGTGTAATCTTCCAAGCCCATCTTGATCGCGGCCCACCTCTCGACTCGGTCAAATTCCGGTGATAACACATGCTCCCCTGGTTTTGGAAATGACATTTCCAAAATCATTATGCTCTTCTTTCGTCGGGTCATGTCGTGGCAGAGCAGAACCGCCGCAGAATCTTCCATCATTACGCCTCGCCTCCCGGGCTTCTCTGTATGAATTGACAATTTCAGCATCACACCCTCGAGAACCGTCATGGCATTAAATCTCCACTTCACTCTCTTTATTTATCTTTGCCAAACGGTTCACCGCTCCATCCCCTTGCTCGCTCTCTGTTCACCAAACCAAAAAACCCTTCTCCCCTGCAGCCATGTCTTCCTCTTCCTCCTCCGCTTCAGGCCTCTCTCTCCAACCGTCGCCGAAGAACAAGGAAGAGGACGATCCCCGCTCCGGGGCGAACCCCATCTCCTCTGACAAGGAGAAGAAAGGAGGAGAAGCGGAGAGGACCAAGGCCTCCCCTCCGCCGGGCTTCCGCCGAAGAAGCGCTTCCGCATGTGGGCGGACAGCGAGGACGATGATGACGACGAGGAAGAAGAAGATGAGGAGGAGGAAGATGATTCCTCCTCCTCCGCCTGGGTATCCTCCAACGAAGCGCTTCCGCAGGCTGGGCGGATAGCGAGGATGATGATGATGACGAGGAGGAGGAGGAAGCTCCGGCCGACGGCCGGGGCAGCAGCGGCGAGGAGCTTCTGGGAGCAGCGCCGACGACCTCGACGACGGCGATGATGAGGACAGCGACGACTAGTAGGGTAGGACTAGCGAGTAGCGAGTGCACTAGGCACCAGATCCCTCTTTTGAGAGCCATCGGCTCTTCTTGTAAAGCCGCTCCTTTGAATTAATGAGAATTGTTCTTCCAATTTCTCCTTTCATTAATCCAATTTCCATCCTCCCGCTTGCCACACCAAGACCGATAGTAACGAATCGGACTATTATTGTTTCTCTTGACCGTGGCATTTTGCAGTCCCGCAGCCGATGACTGTTCATCGGCTAATTTGAGAAACCAGTCTCTTCCTTTTCTTGCAGCACCAGCACGGTCCAAACCTCATACCAGACGACGGCTTTTCCTTCCCAGTTCCTCCCTGAGAAGATCATGATGCAGTGACAGCCGAGGTAACTCCAATCGGCTCTCAAAAATAGAGCACCTCCCAAGTTAGTGGCCCTCCGAGCCTAGCCTTAGTCAAGGCGAGAAAGGTAGCGAAATAGCCAATCAGGTCGCCATTGACCTCACGCCACAATGCAGAGCCAGCCGATTCCAACAAAATCGGCTCCCCAGAGCAGAGAACCTTCAGGGTGAGCTGCCCCCGAGCTTTCAGCCTACTCCTTGCGCCTTGTTGATTAGATCGGCTCCCTTCCTTCGGTGGATCCGAGGCAATCCATCCTTGACCTGATCTGCACGTCCAGGCTGCTCTTGGCATGGCTCTTGAAGAGAGGATCCGAGCCTTAAACTACTCCATTGAGGAGTTCTTCCATTAAAATCTCCCTTCGTGCTCCATTGACCCTATGATCGTAACAGTTATTCCTCTTGAGTCGATCGCCATGCATCGGCTTTTATATCCTTAAGTCGATGTCTGCTGCATCGGCTGTGCTTAAAATTTTTCGAATTTTCAGAATTTTTACGGCCGACTTGTGCATCGGCCCCCATACTTCAATACCCATCCCCAAAGGATGAGACACTTCTATCGCATATCCTCGTGTTTTATCCACCTGGGTGCCCCCCCGAGCCGATTCTGTCAAGAGAATTTGATGGTATCGGCTCTGTTGGATAACATGTTGAACCCAGGCAGAATGGATGGTGAGGATAATTTTTTGGCCGATTGCTGGAATCGGCCTCCACGTTGCTTGCTCGGTGAAGGTTTTGTGATGTCCCTTCATAAATTTTTTGGGGCCGATCACAAGGATCAGCCTCGCCATGTTTGCTCATTGACGTGCTCTTGCTACACGTTCAGGCCGGTTGATAAAACCAGCCCAATCTCTGACTTTATCATGTTGGTGCGCTCGCTGTCGTCCACCTTGAGTGCATCGTGTAATCGTGGAGGACTAAGCTTTGTCGGAAGAACGAGCACCATGTTTGTGCCAGCCGATGTTTCATCATCAGCTTTCCTTTGCTTGGGGCGCCACTCCATTTTCCGTGGACGACCCTCTTCATCCAGGGTTCGCTGAACCTTCGCAGCCAGATCAGGCCTTGCCTTCCTCAATGTATGCAAGTATAACCTCTCGGCTTCCTCCGGGCCGCGCAATCGTTGAACCCTCGCGTTTCGGGAACGGCCGAGTCCATCGGGGCACCACCTTGGCCGGTGATACCTGTCTTCTTCTTCTCCCTCGTCTTCTGAATCTTCGAGATCTTTCAACCGAGGGGACTCAGCTCGTTTGCTCTGTGGCGGGAGAGGCCCTAGGCGCTTGAATACGGACACGTTAGCTGCCTCCTTCTTCTTCCGGTTGCATTCTGGGCAAGTGCCGATTGTTGGCAATCGGCTCATTCCTGAATCCCAGCAGTGTTTGAAGAACGGACAGTCCCAGTGCCTATCCATGTCATCCTGCTCCCTTGCCTTTTCCTTGGCACAACGCTCGTGCTCCTCCTCATCGCGATTATGCCGACGATGTCTTCTGGCTTCTCTAGCCAGACGATCTCTTTCATCCTCATCGCTGGACCGTCGGCGTTGGTCATACTGACTCACATACTTGTTGAGGAGGTGATCAGAGAGAGGTCGCTGATATCTTATGTTTTTCACTTCTCCCTCTATGACTTAGCGCTTGCCGTCTTGGCGGAGCCGATCGCGTGGAGCGGCTTCCTCTGTATCTTTGCTATGAGAGCAGCTGCCCTCATCTCCGTCCTTACCAGAGTGGTGCCCAAGATCTACCATATTGATTTTGCACGAGAAATCCGGCCGGCACCCTCCATGGTAAGTATACTCCACCATGTTTACGGCGGGGAAGGGGTGTGTGTCGACCTTCATGGCGTATTGGTTGAAAATCAACCGTCCGTTTTCTATCGCCATTTGGATCTGCTGCCGCCACACCCTGCAGTCGTTGGTGGTGTGGGTGAACGTGTTATGCCACTTGCGGTATGGCTTTCCGTTCAGCTCTTGCACCGTGGGGATCTTGTGGCCTTCGGGTACCTTTATATGCTTCTCCGTGAGTAAGAGATCAAAAATCTGCTCGGCTTTGGTCACGTCGAAGTCGAACCCTTTTGGAGGGCCTTGTGGCTTCACCCATTTGCAGGTCACGGGGCCTATCGCTCGAGTCCATTCAGCCACTGCTACCTCTCTATCTCCCGCAGCACCTTCATCCTCGTCCGCCTCAACCAGGGTCACCGCACGCTTGAATTTGTCCTGGTAAACATCTGGGTGGCGCTGCTCATATGCTGACAGCTTCTGCACCATGTGCGCCAATGAAGGGTAGTCTGCTTGGGAGGCCACGTCCTTAAACGATGATGAGAGACCCACCACCGCCAACTCGACTGCTTCTTTTTCACGTATATGAGCCGAAAAGCATCGGTTCCTAATGGTCCTGAAGCGCCGGACGTATTCCGACACTCGTTTCCCGCGCTTCGTCGTACTTGCGCTAGATCGGCAATACCAACATCGGAAGCCTCCGAGTGATACTGCTCATGGAACCGCTCTTCCAACCGCTTCCAAGTCCGGATGGAGTTCGGTGGCAGCGATGTGTACCACCCGAAAGCCGATCCTGTGAGGGATCGTGCGAAGAACCTCACACGCAACTCGTCCGATGCTGAGATCGTGCCCAGCTGTGCCAAATATCGGCTCACATGCTCGATGGAGCTGGAACCATCCGATCCACTAAACTTTGTGAAGTCCGGGAGCCGATATTTGGGTGGTAGCGGGATCGGTTCGTAGTCGTTGGGGTACGGCTTGGTGTAGCCGAACGTCTTCCTTTTCGGCATCATGCCGAACCGATCTTTCGAGATTGCACAAATCTGATCCGCTGTGATGGCTGAAGGTGTCGAACCCTGAGGATTCGCCGGGGTGGCATACTTAACCAGCCATGCTTGCTTTTCCGGTTCTAAGCCAACTGCAGGAGCTGGGCTTTGGAGGTTTGTCGGAGTGGCGTACTTAGCTAGCCACGATTGCTTCTCGGGATCGGCTCCCGACGTTCCTCCTGCCGTTCCGGAGGCCCTCGATATTGCAGCCTGGTTCGAGAGTGCCCGGGCGTTGCGGTCCGGTACGTATGCGCACGCGTATCCGTGCGGGATCTCCTTGGGTGCCTCAGGTAGGAATTGGTAGTCACCAGGATCACCACCAATCTTGTAGACGACGTATGCCGATGAGTTCGGCAGTTCCGGTGCTGCCCATGCGAACGGCCGGGGCTGGAGTGGCATCTCTCCCTTGAAAGTCCCCGCAGCTGGTCCCGACGGAGAGTACCGGTGGCTCATGATTTCCTGGACGACGCGCGAGCGACATGCTCCAAGGTGTTCACCGGGCTCTCGAGTGGCGGTGCGGCCGAATGAGCCACCATGTAGTTGATCTCCTGCCGCAGCCGACCTGGTGCGTTCTTCCGACGGGGCGGACGGATCCACTCCATCGAGTGCGCCTTCAGGTGTGAAACCCTTCCACCTGACGCCATGGGAGCGGGTTCGGTGGAAAGAGCCGATGAGTTCGGCTTCGAGGACCGCCTTGATTTCGTCATGCTTTTTCTTGAGCTCATCAGGCAGATCCTCGTACTTGACCGGAGTGCCTTCCGCCATCTCGGATGTAGATGGCGATGTGGTGGATGTCGAAGGTTGTCCCACCGGGCGTGCCAGAATGTGTTGACGTCAGAAACCCCCTGGCGGGCGAGAGACGGTCAACACGGTAGAGCCGGGAACAACTAGGTCCGCGGCTGGCCCCGGTCCCTCGGAGCGACGGCCCGCAAAGCCTCCTGGTCGCACGCGCCGATGCCAATCGCAAGGGCGTGCCACCTGACCTATACCTGGTCAGGAAGGTGTGGATGATGCCTCGCTTAGTTTCCTGCATGGCATACACGTAAACATTAAATTCGAGCCTCGATCGGCTCTCAGGTTATCCTGTGAATCGGCTCAAAGAGCCGATCCACCCATGATCCGGACAAGGTGTCCGAATATATGGTGGTCCTGCTTGATCAAGATAAAGCTGATTAGATCTATGACGATTTAGGGTTTTCACCGCATAATCGGATCATCCTACTCACGATTGGGCCTCGCGCTCGCGCACGGTGACCGTAAGCCGATCCTAGACAGGGCCTAAAAACCAACACGAGGTTGATCCCCGGAACATCCTTTCTAGGGCTAGCAAACGTCACCCTACACGCCGCTGGATCCTCCAACCCTTTGTAAGGCCTAACTATTGCGGATGTTAAACTAATCCTTGATGAAACAAGGAGCAACCGTAACGGATCAGATCTACTAAACTATGATCAAGCGGGGTGCCGCCCCTACACCTAAGATAGGTGTAAGGGCGGCTAGATGTGCAAGGGTCGCATAACGAAAGCATGTAATTCGAAGAACAATGCTAACCCTAACACATCTAAGATAACTACGTTGCTCGCCATCAAAAAGGCTTCAGTACGAGCAACGCATGAACAACGCGGGCAGGCTTATGTTGCCTAGATCGCAAGATGCGATCTAGGCAGCATGGTGCTTACCGGAGAAACCCTCGAGACGAAGGAGTTGGCGATGCGCCGAGATTTGTTTGTGGTTGAACGTTGGTTGTTGTTTATTCCATAAACCCTAGATACATATTTATAGTCCAGGGGACTTTCTAATGTGGGCGTGCACCAAACCGTGCACGAGATAAACTCTAACTTTTAATCTAGATACAATCTATTGTAATTAAAGATACATGGGCAATCTAGCCCAAATTCTCCGAGCAAGGCCGCTTCAGAGATCTTCCACGTGTAATCTTCCAAGCCCATCTTGATCGCGGCCCACCTCTGACTCGGTCAAATTCTGGTGATAACAGAGCACTATTGGTATTCTATGCATGAGGCTTGCAACTTATAGGATGTTTATGCATAAGACATATGAATTATTACTACCGTTGACAAAATTGTTTCTATGATTCCAAAATAAAAAGCTCTAGCACAAGAGTAATCTCTGCTTCCCTCTGCGAAGGGCCTTTCTTTTACTTTATGTTGAGTCAGTTTACCTACTTCTTTCTATCTTAGAAGCAAACACTTGTGTCAACTGTGTGCATTGATTCTTACATACTTGCTTATTTGCATTCATTATATTACTTTGTACTGACAATTATCCATGAGATATACATGTTGAAGTTGAAAACAACTGCTGAAACTTATATCTTTCTTTATGTTGCTTCAAAACCTTCTACTAAGAATTTATTGCTTTATGAGTTAACTCCTATGCAAGACTTATTGATGCTTGTCTTGAAAGTACTATTCATGAAAAGTCTTTGCTATATGATCAGTTGTTTAGTCATTATCTTTACCATTGCTTCGAATCACTTCATTCATATCATATGCTTTACAATAGTATTGATCAAGATTATGATAGCAGCATGTCACTTCAGAAATTATCCTTGTTATCGTTTACCTACTCTAGGGCGAGTAGGAACTAAGCTTGGGGATGCTTGATACGTCTCAAACGTATCTATAATTTCTTATATTCCATGCAAGTTTTATGACAATACTCACATGTTTTATATACACTTTATATCATTTTGATGCATTTACTGGCACTAACCTATTAACAAGATGCTGAAGCGCCAGTTCCTGTTTTCTGCTGTTTTTGGTTTCAGAAATCTTACACAGGAAATATTCTCGGAATTGGACGAAACAAAAGCCCACGGTCTTATTTCCACGGAGCTTTCCAGAACACCGAAGGAGATACGGAGAGGGGTGATAACCCACAAGTATAGGGGATCACAGCAGTCTTCGCGGGTAGTAAAACCCAATTTATTGATTCGACACAAGGGGAGACAAAGAATACTTGAAAGCCTTAACAGCGGAGTTGTCAATTCAATTTGCGCACTGGAAACGAGACTTGCTCGCAAGAGTTTATCGGTAGTAACGGTTTTATAGCGATGGCGAGTAGTGAAATAACGGCGACGCGAGTAACAAAGACGGCGGTAGTGATTATAGTAAACGAGCGGGATTAAAATACGTAGGCACGGGGATGGATAACG